>NW_025212454.1:8822-15861 GCF_004010195.1 Chiloscyllium plagiosum | reverse complement strand
GATCTGTAAGTTGGGGCATTAATAAGGGTAAATATAAGATGGTAGGGGAATGGGTGTGGGTGGGTTACTCTTCAGAGGATCGAAGTGGACTTGCTGGGCCCAAGGACCTGTTTCCACATTGTAGGGATACTACTAATTCTAAATCACCAAAACAAGGTACCACCTCGTTGCCCACAGTTTAAACCTCGAATCCATTATCCTCGGTATACCAATTATAGGGATAAGAAACATGGTTTTGGCTGTATTGCCTCGATCTGACGCATTGACCTTCAAGTTTTAACAGTATTGATTTAACATTATTTTATGACAATATTCCATAAATGTTGTCATTTTATCTAAGAATATCAGATTAATAAGCGTTCACTTTGTCTGAGAGGGCTCAATGTCTAGCCATATTGATACCTAGACCTCAGCGGCCAAGGCACTAACATACGATTTAAAAAAAACTTAATTGATTGCTTTTAATCGGCGAGATCTACTCCTCACAATCTGTGGGGCAGTTACAATTTTATTAGCTAGATAAAGAATCGTTTATGGTGCCAAATAAAAGAGCTAAATCAGCCATTATGTTTCCGAAATATCTGTCTGGGAAACATCAAAGAAAGCATTCGCACGGGGTGAAGAAAATGAGGAAGGACATTCATTTTAATAAAAGCTATCGGACCTAGCCAGGATATTGAAAATGCCTCCCATCTTTGAAGGTCTTGTTTAATTTTGTCAAACAAATGGACATAGTTCACATTAAATAATTGATCAAAGACAAATGTAATGAATATACTGACATAGGGAAACCACCCCCGTGACCATTCAAAAGGAAACCAGGATTTGCCCTCAGTATCAGGTATTTCCCTAAGACCTCCCATAGGCATGGCCTCCAACTTTGTAAAATTAATCTTAATTCCTGGAAAGTCAACAAGCGAAATAATGCATTGCATCACATGAACTACCGAAATTGTGGGATTTGACAAAAAAACATAAGACCCTCATCTGCATACAATGTAATCTCCCCCGACTTCTATCCCACTTCTGGGGCAGATGTGTTGGCATCCCAACGGCTGCCTCCGCCAGTGGCTCAATCACCAATGTAAACAACAATGGTGAAAGGTGTCAGCCTTGTCGGCTGCCTGGAGAAATATTAATATTTCTGGTTGGCGCACCATTAGTGAGAACCGCAGCCAGAGGATCACGGTAAATGACCCTCACTCACTTGATAAAAACTTTGCGTAGACCAAACCGTTCTAATGTACAGAAGAGATTCGGCCACTCAACCCAATCAAATACTTTCTCTCATCTAAAGAGATCAATAATCCCTGGACAGATTGTTGTTGACACTCTTGGATCATATTAAGTAACCTCTTAACATTGTAGGAAGATCTGCGGCCCTGTATAAAGCCTATTTGGTCCTCTTTGGCAACGGAAGGCAGCAAAGTTTCCATCCTGATTGTACGGGTCTCAGATAGTATTTTGAAACCAACATTTAAAAGTGAGATTGGAGGGTAAGAAGCACAATCCTCCGGGGTCTACATTTCTTCAGCATCAGAGAGATGTGAGCCTCTCTTAAGGATGGGGGGAGGGGTTTGTGACTGTATAAGTGACGGAACATGTTAAACATTAGCCCTGACAATAGGTTTATAAATTATTTATAAATTTCAAGAGGAAATCCGTCAGGAACGTGCGCCTTTACATTCTGAAGCTGTTTCACAACTTCCTGCGCTGACAATGGTCCATTAAGGCACAACACTTCTTCAGGTGTTACTCCTGGAAAACCCAGGTTCTTGAAAAATGACTCCATCTTAATCCATCTATCCTCAAAATGTTCAGTCTGAAATAATTCGGAGAAAAATCTCGGACAGGAGTCATTAATATTTTGGAATTGAAGGTAAGGATCCCAGTACCTTCCGTAATTGAGGTAATGGCTTGAGAGGGGCGCTCGTTTTCCTGGCAAGCTAGACTAAATACCTGCCTGGCTTATCACCGTGTTCAGACAGACTTTGTTTTGCAAAAGTAAGTTCCTTCTTGGCTCTCTCTGTGAGCGTGGAATTCACTGTAGACCGAAGCATTGTGATCTTCTGCAGGTTAGCCACTGGGGGTCAATCACAGTATGCACTCTCGGCTGCCCTCAGCTGTGCCTCAAACCAGCGTTCCTGCTCCCCCTTCTGCTGCATCCTAAGGAATAATTATTGCCTTGGCATATGCCTTAGCAATTGCTCATAGAGTGGATGAGTTACTGGTTGAATCTGAATTAATGGCTGAGAAAGATCTGAAATCATTGACGTGGGAGGCCCAGTGGCACAATCGTTAGCACTTCTGCTTCATAGTGCTAGAAACCCGGGTTCAATTCCCGCCTCAGCTAACTGACTGTGTGGAGTTTACGCATTCTCCCCGTATCTGCGTGGGTTTCCTCCAGGTGCTCCGGTTTCCTCCCACAGTCCAAAAATGTGCAGGTAAGGTAAATTGGCCATGGTAAATTGCCCGTAGTGTTAGGTGAAGGTGTAAATGTCGGGAAATGGGTCTGGGTGGGTTGCGCTTCGGCGGGTCAGTGTGGACTTGTTGGGCCAAATGGCCTGTTTCTGCACTTTAAGTAATCTAATCTAAATACTCAATGAACTAACTAGTCTTGACAATAAAGGGATACATTTGCCAATGTATCCAAACTGCTATATTGCTCTTAATCAATAAGTATACTGCTGCATGTTCAGAAACGGTAATATTCCCAATTGTATAGGATGCCACCAAATCTAAGATTGTTGCAGGGATGGGGAAGATATCAACCCTCGTGTGGCATTTCTGTGGGTTAAAGAAGAAAATAAAATTTCTACTTGTGATGTGGATCTGCCTCCAGACATCCACCAGCTCTAGTTCTGCACACAAATCCACTAATTGCTTGTATTATAAAGAGGGTATTGGAGCACCTTTGGACATTCTGTCCATAAGACAGTGGAAATCTTCTACAATTATGTGCCACGATGCAAGATATCTGAGTTTGGAAAATACATCTACCAGGATTTTAAGAGGGTGCGCCGGGGGGTCAATAAACATTCAAAATACTGTATTATTTACCATAGTTCAAGGCTTTGGGGATCATGAGCCTCCCGTGAGAGTCAAATAGGAACTAATTAGTTAAATGGAAGATTCTTTTTATCCATTATGGCTTCTCCCCTACTCGTAGCATTAAAAGAGGAGAAATAAACCCGATCAAACACGACCTGCTGTAATGTCAAATGTTCCTTGTCATCAAGGTGCATCTCCTGCAATAGGACAACATCCACCCTCTCTTTTTACGACTAGAAAGTACATTTTTCCTCTTTTCTGGCCAATGACTCCCCTTAATGCTCCATGTACACCATTTAAGCACATCATTACCCAGAACACACTGTAGCAACATTTGAACTCGAGAGAGGAAGAACTCGAATTACTGATCATTAATAAACAAAGTCTCATAAACCTTAAAAACTACACAAACTAAGACTACTGCAACTGCCAACTCTCAAAACTTTCCAAAACTAAGCATGTTAAGTAAATGGCTGGGATGGAGTGGGTTAGGGAAGCACTTTGCCCATGCAGTGATGCAGAGCCCAACAAAGCAGGCCTTCCAGATCGCCACCATCTTGGATTTCCCCTTAAAATTTTATCGATATTATCATTTCATTTTGCACTATATTCCTGGATGTTCTGGAGCAGTGTGATTTTGTACCACTGTCAGCATTTCCCCAACACTGTACATTCCTGCCATTTCCCAATAATCCTTGACTCCTTTATTCTTTATGAACCTTCTGTCAATGCCTCAAACATATTCAATATCTCTGCCTCCAATGATCTGCGGGGAAGAGAGTTCCAAATACTGTCACCACTGAGAAAACAAAAAGTAACTTCATCTGAGCGAGAGATCATTTTTGTCTCCTTATCTGAGAAAGGATATAATTAAATTGGAAGCAGTTCAGAGATATTTCACTTAATGTATTCCAGGAATGATGGTCTTATATTATGAAGGCTTTAACAGGTTACTCTTGGAATGAGAGGTGATCTTATTGAAACATACAAAACCTAGAGGAGAGTGGATCAGATAGATACCCACTGGGTGTTTGTATCGTCCAAACTTCTTGTTGTTTTTATAGAATCTCTACAGTGTGGAAGCAGGACATTCCGTCCATCAAGTCCACACTGACCCTCGGAACAGTATCCCCTCCTGTACCTGCCCCCCTACTCTCTCCATGTAACCCTGAATTTCCCATGACTAAACTATCCAACCTACACATCTCTGGGCAATTTAGCATGACCAATCCGCTCACAGCTGCATATCTTTGGACTGTGGGAGGAAACTCACACAGAGATGGGAAGAATGTTCAAAATCCACATAGAGGTTTGCCCGACGTTGGAATTGAACGCAACTACTTGGTGATGGGAGGTAGCAGTGCTAACCACAGATCCACCATGCGCATCTGTTAGTTCTGTTAGTTACTTTTGGCTGACTTGTTCCTGTCACTGAACCTGACTCAGTCTGAGACCTTTATCATCGGCCATATCACCACCCTGGTTATATTTAAAATTTGGTGTTAGCAGTGGAGGAATGGGACGAGAAAAGGAAACAGTGACATCCTCCAACCTCCGTCAGAGCACGAATTAGGAGAAATGCACAAAGTGGGATTTCAGTCAAGTGGGAATTCTCTTTCCCAGAAGTTTGGGATGGATGGATCTTTATATTATATCGAAGCTGGCTTTATCTGATTTTCCATGGACAGGTGAATCAGGGATAATGGTGCATGGAAACAAACGTGCAGCTGGGATCACAATGAGATGAGTCATGACCTTATATACCGGTGGAGTAGTGTGAAAGGGCCGAATGGCCCACTTGTGTCCCTCAGCCCTATGTTCTGATGTTCCATTCAGCCCTCGGACCTGCGGAACAGGTGCAGATCGAGGCCACTTCGATGGTTGGGTGTAGTTTTGGAAATGTAATTGGAAAATCCAGGCTGGAACAGGAAGTGACCACCACGCCAACCCCCAGTCTCTGTTTCCAGGCTTCTCCTCACTGTAACTTCTGCTCCAGATGTGGGTCATGTTGCAGACCCAGATACGCTGGGAATACAGTCACAAACCCCACCCGGGGTTAAAAAATCAAATCCCCTGCTCTCTCTGAATGCAACATTGTACAACACGATTTCCAGCAAAATAACCCGTTACTTTCCAAAAGCATGATATGTGAAATTAATAAATAGGAACAGGAGTAGGTCAATCGGTCCCTCAAGCTAACTCTGTCAATTGATAGAACTTGGCTGATCTACCCCAGGCCTCAACTGCACTATCTTGCCGACTCCTTGTATCCCTCCACACCTCTCTGGGTTAGGGAGTTCCAGACATTCACTACCTTCGGAGAGAAGCCATGACTCTGCATCTCAGATTGAAATCGATTTTCCTTATTCGGTATCTATATAATCGAGTTCGAAAGCTTGCTCAAGAATGGAAAAAAACGTCTCAACATCGACCTTTTCCAACCCCTTCTGTGTCTTGTAGGTTTCAGCAGGATCACTCCTCATTCATTTAAACCCCAATGAATTATCGCCTCACCATTTTAGAGATTCTAAATAGCTGAACCTTTCATCCCAGGAAACTGCCTAATGTACCAACCAAGTTACCTGCTGCATCAGCATACCGACGTTATGTTTCATACACAGGAAGACTCCAATGCCTTTACCGTTCCTTTTCTGGAAGCCCTCCCCATTAATAACAGCCTGCCTTTTGATTCTCAGTGTTCTCCTCAAACTCGGATATATATTGCACTCAGCTCCCTCCTTCAGGCTGTCAGCATAGATTGCAAATAACTGATGCCAGCAGACTGATAGTTGTGGTACTCCAGCAGATACACCTTTACCATAAAGATCCATTAATCCTAATTCTCTGATTTCTGTGTTAACCAATCATCATCCCATGTTAATAAAGTATCCGATGTCCTGAAGCTTCTGTTTTGTGTAAGAACTTTTGTTTTGTAATACCTTGTGGAAAATCTCTGGAAAGCCTGGTGTCTACCAGATCCCCTTTATCAAGTTAGCTTGTTCCATTAACAGGCATCTCCAGAAAAACCTTGCATGACTTTACAGGGCAAAATATCATTTCCCTTTCACAAAACCACACTGACTCTGAGTGAAGCTTTTCTAAATGTCTATATGTTTGCCCAAATGAGTTTTAAATGTTGTAGCTGTCCTTGCATCTCCCACTCTTCCTCTGGAAGCTCATTCCATTCCCCCACCACCCTCTGCGTAAAAACGCTGCCCTTTAGTCCCTTTTAAATCTACCCTCTTTCACCTTAAACCTATTCCCGCTATGTTTGGATTCCCCTATCCTGTGGAAAAGACCTTGGCTATTCAGTCTATCCATATCTCTCATGATTTTATAAGTTTCTATGTCAGTCCTCAATATCCTACACTCCATTTGATGCTAACTTCAAGAACAAGCGTTTAAAGATAAGCACGGCAAAATGGAAGCAATATTAAAAATGACAGGTAACAAATACTCAGCCCAAACGTCATACTGTGATTTGTTTTTTCTCCATATTACAATACTAACGCAGCATGAAACGCTTACTAGTGCCAATAAGAAGTCAAGCACCTGAATTCCTTTATCTAAAGGGGGTAATGATCACGACAGTGAAAACGTATCTGTGGCCAGATTTATATAATACCACATGATCAACATTCTCCTGGCCTCCGTATGACTTTGTGTGTTTGTGTCTTCTTTATCTTGCATTCAATAGAGAGAACCCCTTTCCCCCAGTCACACCTCAAATTCAACCCATTATACAGAATCTTTTCTTTCACCACTGCTAAAAGCCCGTTTATTTTTTGCCACATCCTCTTTTCTCTGTCACCCATCCTCCACCTCTGGCAAGGGACTAAAAGACCATTTTGCAATTGTATTCAGTTTTGAAGAATTGGACTGGAAACGCTAACTCTGTTTCTCTTTCCCTGCAGATGTTGACAGGCCTGCTGAGTTTCTCCAGAAATGAATAGGCACAGAACGATTTTTCAATTAAACCAATAATTAT
>NW_025212454.1:6117-8495 GCF_004010195.1 Chiloscyllium plagiosum | reverse complement strand
AAACATCCTGTCCAACATGGAGCGCCGTTCACTGGGAACTGAACAGTAACGCATGGAGACAAGTTCCTTGACTCTGAAACTGCGTAAGGCTGGCATCACTGATACTGCAGAGCTCTGAATCATGGTCAGGGAGAAAAACAGAAGGAAACACATTCACTTCAAATACAGAAGATGGCATTACCGAAAGGAAAAGATTCAGGTTCGTACCTTAAATGGATATTGCTTCTGTAACAAATTGGAGGCGTGACACCAAGGAAAGACTTCCAGCAGAATGAGAACATAAAAATGGAAGTATTTCCGCCTCAGAAAGCAGAGTAGGTCACTGAATACAGGGCTGATGGGTGAATGGGTCTCGGTGTGAACTGGGGGGCAGTCAGTAGAATTGAATTGTAGATATTGCAGCTAAAACTGGGTTGACATCTGATGCGGTAGATTTCAATGACAATCTGTAACTTTTCCCCCAGGATAGTCCATCCGTCTACCATTTCCATCAAGCCGATCCATGGGTCAGTGACGAGTGTGGGTAAATATGGTCGGGTCGGAATCACGTGCACGTACACCTATGACAACCCATTAAAGCTACCGCACTTGACTGGTTACACTACAAACAGCAGGACTAACATCTGATAGAGAGAGAGATGATCCCAAGACTAACAAATCAGGTATAATATCTGTCGTCCTGTCAAATCCATGCATAAAGGTCGATGGACCATTAAACAACTTACTGGAGGAGAGGACTCCACAAATATCCCCATCCTAAGTAATGGAACAGTCCTGTGCATCCATGTAGAAGATGCAGTATCTGCACCATCCTCAGCCAGAAGTGTTGAGTCGATTACCAACCTCACCCTCAATATGATACCCTCAGAATCACAGATGCCCGTCTTCAACCAATTCAATTCACTGCACGTGATATGAAGCAACAGCTGGACACTGTAGATACGACAAAGGCATTTGGCCCTGACACCATTCCTGCAATAGGACTGAGGACTTTTGCTACACAACAAGCCGTGTCCCTGAGGAAGCTGTTTCATTCCAGCTCCAACTCTGACAACTCCCTGGCAATGTAGGTAATTAGCAACTGCAGTTCTCACTTTCTCCTAATGTGGGTAATTACTCAACTATGTCCCATCCCATAAGAAGGGAATAATTACAATCAGACCAATTACCACGCCCTCAGTCCCATCACTATGGTCAAATTGGTTGGAGTTATTTTTGATAGAGCTGTCAAACAGCACAGAAATAATCGGTTCAGTGTGGTTTCTGATAGGCCCCCATGCGGAGGTGGCGCTGTTGTGGAATTGTCATTGGATTGCTAATCCAGACCAGGATAATTCTCTGGCAACTGGTGCAAGTTAAAAACAATTAAGAAAATATTGAGATCTATTATCTCGTGTCAGTAATAGTGATCTTGTGTTCAATGTCGGTTATGGACGTCGATCTCCTTCCCCAGTGTACTTTCAGAAAGTGAATCTCCCGTGCTTTCCTGGTCTGGCCTAAAAGTGACTCCAGACACATAGACATGTGATACACTCTTCAATGGTCTCTGAAACGGCCAAGCAAGGCACTCAATTGTATCAAGCTGCTCCGAGGTCTTAAAGGATAAACCCGGAGAGAACAGCTGGCACCAGCCTCGTTATCAGAAAAGGGAACGGGAAACACAATCCTGTCGACCCTGCAGAGACCTCCTTCCTAACAGCTGAGAGCTAGTGACAACAGTTACAGAGCTTTCCCACACACTGCACAGAAGCATCGGGAAAGGAATACGTCATACAACTCATTGAACGTTCCCTATTCTCATTAATGGCCGAACATCTCCTCAACGCAGTTTTCCCCATACAATATTCATAGCCCTGAATATGTTTAAACATTGTGAACCATAAAATGAGAACTGCTGTAGTCCATTCAGCCCATCAGTTTTGCGCCTCCATTCTATGTACAGGCAGTTCACCAATAACGCGTGCTGATTAAATACTATTTGGCTGCAATGCAATTCATGAAGCTTTTTCTATAAAGTGAACTGTCGTTCACTGTGACGCGATTCCTTGGCTGGCACCAGCTGAACAGCAAATCCTGCCTCAGAAACCCTGTGTCTACAAAAGGTACAATTAATGTGTTCAGCAAAAACAGGAATGCAATCGGCTCTGTAGGTCTCGAAACTGAGCCGGAAACTGGGAATTGTAGTCTATATTTCGAAAGAACTTTATTTCAAACTGTGGGGAGAATCTTGGAGAGAACTGGAATTCGGCATCGGCATCACATGGTCAGTCAGCCCCCGCGCGCTTTCTGGTGAAGATTGTGGTGAAAGGTACGGTGCACCAGTGACTGACTGTAGTGTGAAAGCGTTACATTTACAGCACTGTTCCATTACAACATGT
>NW_025212454.1:0-6032 GCF_004010195.1 Chiloscyllium plagiosum | reverse complement strand
AGTCTCCGAGTGCAGGCATTTATTCTCATCTCAATGCAATGTAGCCTGTCTGTACCTAATATTGTGGCCCCTGGTTTTAGACGTTCCAACCAGGCGATTTACTGATCTGCTCCTAATCTGTCTCGCCCTGTCAGAGTGTTATATATTTCAATGTGATTTTCACTCATTTTCCTAAAGCCCATGGAATACAGGTCCAGTCGCCCCAAACTCTGCTCCCACAACAAGTCTGTCATCCCAGAGATCGGTCTGGTCATCCTTTGCTGCTCTCCCTCAATGTCAGGTTAGTCGTCTGTTAGGAAAAGAGACCAAAACTGCAGTAAGATACATTTACTCCTGTACTCAAATCCCCCTGAAACGATGGTGAATACAGCATTTATCTTCCTTCCTGCTTTCTACTCCTGCAATATTGCTTTCAGTGACTGGTGTACAGGGATATCCAGATTCCTTTCAAAGTTACAGTTCCCCACGTGCTGGGCCTATATACAATTGTCAGCGTGGCAATGCCATTCTCAGTATTAGATTAGATTAGATTAGATGACAGTGTGGAAACAGGCCCTTCGGCCCAACAAGTCCACACTGATCCGCCGAAGGGAAACCCACCCATTCCCCTCTTTCCTAACACTATGGGCAATTTAGCATGGCCAATTCACCTGACCTGCACATCTTTTGTGGCTGTGGGAGGAAACCGGAGCACCCGGAGGAAACCCACGCAGACACAGGGAGAACGTGCAAACTCCTGAGGCGGTATTGACCTCGGGTCTCTGGTGCTGTGAGGCAGCAGTGCTAACCACTATGCCACCGTGCCACCGTGCCGTTGACTTCTGGCTTCAGAACTCACTGCCCTACATGGTCTCTGAGGGACTCGCAGAAATACACAAAAATGCAGCTTAAGTTCATTTATAGTGCAACATTTTTCAAACACTCATTTTTCAAATGAAAGGCTGCCATTCTATCGTTCCCATCAAAGTACACAACATCTCATGTCCCCCATTACTCTCCACCGGCCACGTATTTGCCCAGTCACTCCACTTGTCTCAAAAACCTTGGAACTTTTTTTTTTACATCCTCCTCATCCACTCACAAGCTGACATCGTTTAGTGCTGTCAGCAGACTTTGGAATATTGCATTTGCGCCCCTCACCCAAAGATATGATGTGTATTGGGAATAGCTGGAGCCCAAGACAAGATCCTTACAATATCTTCCAAGCCTTCCATTGAAAAATAAAACATTGTTTTATTCCTACTCACTGTGTCCTGCCAGCTCTCCCATTCTAAATCTATGACCATATATTAGCCCGAGACCCATAGGATTCGAATTTGCACAATAGGCATGGGGCTTTATTAAAAATCTTTCTGAGATTCCACTCGCATGGCATTGATACCTCCTACATAAATTTCCTTAAAGCCACTTTCTCAAATATGATTCCCATGTCATAAATCTCTGTTGACTTTGTCTATGCCCATTAATTTCAGTCCAATACTTTCTCTAAACTGTTTAGTTGCTATTTTCATTCTATTCCATTTTTCTCACAAGACTGAAATTTCCTCGTATTGCTCGGAAGTTTTCTATTTTGTTTTGTTTTCTTCTGTGAAGGCATAACTAAAGTATTTGCCCCATAGTTCTGCTATTTCCCGGTCCTCAATTATCTGGAATCAGACTAAGAAATCTGCAACTTTTTTCTCTTAATTTTGCCATTGGAATATTTCCAGAAAATATTACAAGTTCTCTCTTAACAACTTTGCAACTCCACTCTCAAGAAGTGCATTCCAGACCCCAACACCCTCTGGTTGAAAAACAATTCTCAAATCTTCACTAAATCGCAAATACTTCGTTTTAGAAGTGTGGCCCTTTGAGTCAAAGCAACAGCTGCTGTCCATCCACCCTGTCCATGTACCTCGTAATCCTATCCCTCTGAATCACAGACCACTCAGCCTTCTCTCCTCCAAACTAAACAACCTGAGGTTATCCAGCCTCTCTCCATAGCTGATATGCTCCATCCCAGGGAACATCCTGGTGAATCTGTTCTGCACCCCCTCCACTTCAATCACATCATTCCTGTAATGTTGTTCCCAGACCTACACACAGTATTCCATCTTCCGCATAGTCTTATAATCTATGCCTCGATGAATAAAGGCTATGTTTACATTCCCCTAGCCTTTCCCAGAGTGTGTATTAACCTGTGCACTCACTTTCAGCGATGTCTGGAGAAGCACCCTCTGAGCTCCCTAGTGTGCTGTCATTCATTGAGTACTCCCCTGACTGGTTCCTTCTTCCAAAGTTGCATCACCTCATATTTATCAGGGTTACATTCCATCTGCCATGGATCCACCCATCTGACAATTCCATTAGCATCTACCACTAACATAAGGCCATTCTCCTCACTGCCAACAATCCGGCCAATCTTTGTATCAAATCCAAACTTATTTATTACACACCCCACCCCTCGTCCATATTCACAGCTGCATCATTTATGAATACCACAAATAATAAGGTTAAGAATCTGTCAACATCAGTTATATCACGTGGTTGCACATTTTGAAGAAGAGGCTGCGTTTCGAAAACTTGTGCTGCCGAATAAACCTGTTAGACTATAGTCTGGTGTAATGGTATTTTTAGATTTGTCCACCCCAGCCCAACACTCGCACCTCCGAATCGCAAATAATAAGGGACCCAGCACTGATGCCCGTGGTACACCATTGGACACTAGCCTCCAGTCACACAAACAGCCGTCTACCATTCCCTTCTTTCTCCTGCTACTAAAGTTGATTTAGATGCAACTTGGCAAGTCACTAATGCGTCCTACGTGTTCACTGGTTATTCTGTTCCGCTTGACACACTTGTCGGTTATCTGGGGATTGTCCATAATCTTATCCTGCCTTGCCCCGTGTTAGTCAGTCCCCTCCACCCAAAGAATTTCCTCCTTATTGCAGTCTTAAATGGTTTGTCCCTTATCCTGCCATTAATTGCCTTGAATGTGGATTAGACAGCCTGATAAATTTCATGTTAATTTCCAACTTGCGGTATGTGTTGTGAGTTTTGTAAAGTTCACAGTGACCCACCGCTGATTCGTTGAAACTCGAAAGAACATAAGCCGAGTTTCCTCATCACGCAACCTTGCCACCTGAGGGATTTGTCTGGATAATGTCCATTGCACTTCCTCTGTGGTCAGTATATTCTTTCTCAGATTCGGTCACCAAAATTGTGCACAATACTCCAGGTACAGTCTCACCAACACTCTGTGAAACTGCTTCAACATGTCTTTACATCTACATTCTGACTTTCTTAAAGGAAGGCAAACCAAACTTTAAGTTTCTACTTACATATATTCCTAAATATACCATTCAGACCATTGTATTTTCGAACTCACTGCGTGAGTTCTTATAGAAAGCCTTCTGATAATCTAAAATCTATGTCAATTCTCCTGGATCCCCATTATCTATGCTGTAAGAATCAACTTCAAACAATTCCAAAGCGTGTCAAGTATGATTTCCCTTTCAGACATGCATACTGAGTCTCTCAAATTTTGCTGTGGATGTCTAAATAACTCATATCACATCCTATATAATAGATTCCAACAGTTTCCCGACAAATGTCAAGTTAGTTTGTCAGCAGTTCTCCGCACTATCTCTTCTTCTCTTTGTAGATGCTTGGATCCCTACCATTCATCTATTGTGCTTGGATCACGTTTACTAGTGTGCATTTATCTACACCAGCTTCCAGACTCTGCAGAATGCAAAGGAAAATAGAACGCAGTTATCGACAATGCAATCAATACTTCTATTTGTGATTTATTTCTGAAGATTTTGGTATGAAGTGCATCTGCCTTTGTCGGACTGAAGGCCTGTGATGAGTGGAATGCCTCAGGAGTCGGTTCTGGGACTACTACTGTTTGTCTTAAGCATGTATATTGTATATATATTTACAGATAAGTGTTAGTTCTTGCATTTTAGAAAGTAAAATCAAGGGAGGAGTTACATGGTGAATGACAGGGTCTTAAGGAGTGTATTGAGACAAAAGGACCTTGGAATTCAGGTTCAAGATTCTCCTAAAGTGGAGTCACAGGTAGATAGGGCAGTGAAAAAGGCATTTGGCACACTGGTCTTCATCAGTCAAAGTAATGAGTATCGAAATTAGGGAGTCATGTCGCAGTTATACAGGATGATGGTGAGGCAATACTGGTAATGTTATGTTCAGTGTTATTCACTTTGTAATAGGAAGGATGTTCTTAAACTGGAAATAGTGCAGAAGAAATTTGCAATGATGATGCCCGGACTCAATGGTCTGAGATACAGTGAGAGGTTGGGCAAGCTCGGAGTTTTTACTTTAGAGTGTATGAGACTGAAGGGGATCTGATAGAAGTGTATAGGATCATGGGAAGCATGGATAGAGTGAATGCACTCAGTTTGTTTTTCACAGGATTGAGCAACCCACGGACTAAAGGGCATCAATTTAAGATCCGAGGGGAAAGAGTAAAAGGGAACCTGAGGGGCAATTTATTTTACACACAGGGTGGTACACCCATGGAATGAGCTGCCAGCAGAAGTGGTTGAGGGAGGTACATTCACAAAATTTAAAATATATTTGGACAAATACACGGATAGGAAAGAATAAGAAGGATATCGGGTAAGGGCAGGGAAATGGGGTTAATGTGAATCGACATTTTGTTCGGAATGGACCAGTTTGGGCTGAACGGCATTTCTCCGTGCTGTCGGACTCTATGACTCTCACAATCATTGTTTCTCCCATTAAATATTATATTTTACTTCCCCAATTCATTGGAGTGTACTTGACCCTCTCGCCTCCGGGCTTCCATGTTGTTTGACCAGAATGTTCAAACATTAGATATTGTATTCATACGCCGTGTAAAAATGCAACATATTGATGTCACTATTCCACCAAAGCTGCTTCAAAGCAAATTATTAACTAGTCCTCCTGACAACACAACACCAAATCTGAAATAACCTGCTTTCTAGTTTGGTTCACAGCAAACTGTTCAACCTACCTAATAATCACTTACGGAAGTTTTTCTTCACAGTATTAGTCGTCACTGCCGTTTCGGTGCAACTTGAGACCATCCATTATTACTGCAGCACCACGATTATTTGTTACTCATTCACAGGATGAGGGCGTCGCTGGATAACCAGTATTTATTGCCCATACCAGAGGGCAGATAAGAGTCAGCAGCGTTGTCTTGAGTCTGGAGTCACATGCAGGCCACACCAGGTAAGGACAGCAGTATCCTTCCCTCAAGGACATCAATGAACCAGATGAGTTTTTCCAACAATCAACAATGGATTCCTGGTCATCATAAACCCTTGATTCCAGATAAATATTGAATTCAAATTCCACCATGGCAGGATTTGAATTCATGTCCCCAGAATATTACCTAGGTCTCTGGGTTAAGTGCCCAGCGATAATATCACTGTGTCATTGCTCCCCCTTGCATATACTTGCATACATAATTTCCACAGCATGTTGTAAAGTATTTACGTGACAGATTTGGTTTTGATATATAACACACTAATGTTTGCTTCACCTTGCTATTTGTAAGATCCACCCAAACTGATTCTGTGGGAAGTGAGGGAAAGGGTCTATGGCGTTATTACCGATAGACTTGGACAAGACGTTCAGGGAGACTCACCTCAACGCTAAGATAATCTGAAGAATTGGTCAGCAATACAGGACAAGCATTAATATTCTTTCCCCCCACTTTGGCAGGATACGTGGCACCATTTTCTTCTGCTCCCTCGCACTCACTGTATATCTGTTATAGCACCTACCCCCGAACAAGGCTCACACTCTATCTCCAAATAAGGCTCAAGCACGACCACACTCTCTACTGAATTCAGCACCTTCCTTCCCTCACTTTTTCTGTCACTGACGCAAAAGCCCCGCACACTAATACCACTGCATGGATACAACTCTGTGGTCAGACTCCCTCCGGACATCTCACACTTCCCCCTTCCCCTATACCAGCTTGAACAGCAGGGACACCCACGCCCACCCTCACACCGTCCCTCCTCTTCTCCCAT
>NW_025212453.1:23332-26806 GCF_004010195.1 Chiloscyllium plagiosum | reverse complement strand
GCTTACAAGATCTGCACTTAGCTCCTGATGGCGGGAGCTGAGTGCAACATACATCCGAGTTTGAGGATGACACTGATGATCAAAAGGCAGGCTTTTATTAAATGGAGAGGACTCCCAAAAAAGGAGCAGTACAACAGATTGGACTGTTCCTGTATATGAAACATAACGTCAGCATGCTGATGCAGAAATGTTGGTTCATTAGATTGGTTCCTGGGAGCAAAGGGTTGAATTATTGATAACATCAAAAATGCTGAGGCGATTATTCATTGTGGTTTAAATGAATGAGGGTGTCATTACTGAAACGGACAAGATCCAGAGGGGGCTTGATAAGGTCGGTGTTCAGAATATGGTTCTACACCAGGGCAGAGTCTCAAACTCAGGGACGTAGATACAGAGTAAGGATTTCAAATTGAGATGTAAAGAAATGTCTTCTTTCAGAAGGTAGTGAATGGCTGGAATTTCCTAGCCCAGAGTGCTGTGGAGGCTGGGTCACTGAATGTATTTACAGACGGGTGAACTGGTTTGTGACATTTCAGCGAGTTGAGGGATGCAAGGAGTTCGTAGGAAACTGGCGTTGAACCGTGGAGTACATCAGCCACGTTCTTATTTAATGACAGCGCAGGTGTAAGGGGCCGAAAAACATACTCCTGGTCCTATTTCTTACGTTCTTATTTATGTTTTTGGAAAATACTTTGATTATTTTCCTGGAAGTCATGATGTAAAATGTTGCATTCAGAGACAGCAGAGGAATTGTCTGAATTGACCTTGTGTGAGGCACGGGGGCTGTATTCAATGCGAATCTGGGCCTGTAACATGACCTACACCAGCAACAGAAGTTATAGAGAGGGGAAGCCTGAAAAGAGGGATTTGGGGGAGGGGGGTCACTGCCTGACCCAGCCTGGATTTTCCAATACATTTGCCAAACTCCACCAAACCATCGGAGTGGCCTCAATCTGATACTGTATAGCAGGACCGAAGGGCTGAATGAAATGTCAGAACATAGGGCTAACAGACACAACTGGGCCATTCGCCACATTGACACTATTCCACCAGTCAATAAGGTCATGCCTCATCTCATTGTGTTCCCAGCTGCACTTTTCTCTGATTTCACAATGATTCCTGATTCACCTGTCTATGGAAAATCAGACAAAGTCAGCCTCGCTATAATATGAAAATTCAGCCCTCCCAAACATCTGGGTGAGAAAATTCCCACTTGAATGAATTCCTACTTTGTGAATTTCTCCTCACAACGGTTCTGACTGAGGTCGGATCGTGTCACTGTTTCCATTTCTAGTCCCACTCCTCCACTGCTCACAACAAATTTTGAATGTAACCAGGTTGGCGATATGGCCAATGATAAAGGTCTAGTACTGGGTCAGGTTCAGTTATCAGAACAAGCCAGTTGGATTTCTTCAGTCAGCTACAAGTAATTAACAGAAATAACTGAAGAGTATGATGGATATGTGGTTAGCACTGCGGCCGCACATCACCAAGGAACTGCGTTCACTTCCAAACTCAGGTGAGTTTGAACATTCTCCACGTATTTGCGTGGGTTCCCTCCCAATGCTCCAGTTTCCTCCCAGAATACACAGATGTGCAGCTTAGAGTGAATTGGCCATTCTACATTGTCCATTGTTGAGATAGCGTCCTTTCATGGTATTCTCTGTCAGTCTGGGGTAATTGAACCTGTGCTGCTGGCCTCCCTCTGCATCACAAACCAGCCGTCCAGCCAACTGAGTGGGAGACAGTGTAACTGTTACTGACAGAAACAGGCACAGGCAAAGGGCAAGAGAAACTTTCATAACAAGAAAAATAGTACAATTTAGATAACGGTCAAGATAACAGCTGAGGATAAAAAAATCTCTGCTCAAATTGATTGTATTTCATAACTGGACAAGTGTTTAGGAGTAGTGTTTGGCTGAATACAATAAAGTGAGACAAAGTGAACTAGCCAGAATTACTAATTGTGATTGGATGTAAAATAAGTGCATATTTTTGCAGGAACTCAGGGGGTTGAAAGACTGAATGTTCCTGTACCTGAAAATGGGACTTTTTTGGAACACTATCTGGAATTTTCCATATTCAAAGTGTGCGTGTGTGTGAGAGAGAGAGACCGCAGACACTGCACTGAGCTGGGTGGTAGATCAGACTATGCTCGATGGGGCTGGTGGTAAGGTCTCCTCTGGGAAGATAATGGACGCCCCTGTACTGGCCCATTCACTAGAACCTCTGAGCCCCGTTGAAAAACCGTGGTGTTAGTTCCCCTTATCTGCCATGCTCGGGGTCAACTGTGCATGGTGGTTCCAAACTGAGGAAGTACAACAGTGTGACCAATAGCCTTTGAAAGAAGGCACCAGTGTCAGTGATCATCGAATATCCAGGGGCATCAGTGCGAAGGTGAGTCCCTCCACCTATGCTGGGTTGGAGAATCGGGGTGGCATTGAATGAGAGGAACACTATGACATTAATTTGGTAGTTAATGAGGTGAGTTCGATAAAATAGCACCATGAAACTAGTTCAGTCTCGTACAGACAATCACACTCAATAAAAATATCACTGAGACAAACTATTGTTAGATTCAGCACTGAGTCGAAGACTCTGCTGACCCCACACCCAGTTACAAAGATGCAGAACAAATTTTCATCTAAAAATCTCCATCATATTTTTGACGCCAATATCCCCTTCATCTATCATCCTGGGAATAATGGCTCATGTTGCAGCATACTGTCGAAACGTCTTCATTTCAGCATTCTGAAACCTGTGATCTTACATGAAACTATCTCTAATCTCCCTTTCTCATTTTTCCCAAAATCCTTTTGATTGTTGGTAATTAAGCTGATTTCACCGCCATCTCTCTCTGGCAGTGACTAGGGAATACAGACTAGGCAATAAGAACTCTGTGTCAGAGTGATCATGTTCAAAGTTTGTGAGAAGATTTGTTGTGGTTCTGTTCGCCGAGCTGGGAATTTGTGTTGCAGACGTTTCGTTCCCTGTCTAAGTGACATCCTCAGTGCTTGGGAGCCTCCTGTGAAGCGCTTCTGTGATCTTTCCTCCGGCATTTGTAAAGGTTTGAATCTGCCACTTCCGGTTGTCAGTTCCAGCTGTCCGCTTCAGTGGTCGGTATATTGGGTCCAGGTTGATGTGCTTATTGATTGAATCTGTGGATGAGTGCCATGCCTCTAGGAATTCCCTGGCTGTTGTCTGTTTGGCTTGTCCCAGTTGAACTCATGTTGCTTGTCATCTGCGTGTGGCTGCGAAGGATAGCTGGTCGTGTCGTTTCGTGGCTAGTTGGTGTTCATGGATGCGGATCGTTAGCTGTAGGAATTCCCTGGCTGTTGTCTGTTTGGCTTGTCCCAGTTGAACTCATGTTGCTTGTCATCTGCGTGTGGCTGCGAAGGATAGCTGGTCGTGTCGTTTCGTGGCTAGTTGGTGTTCATGGATGCGGATCGTTAGCTGTCTTCCTGTTTGTCCTAT
>NW_025212453.1:18713-20569 GCF_004010195.1 Chiloscyllium plagiosum | reverse complement strand
GACGGGTAATTCAGAGGCACGGGCTGTGACTGCAAGGCAGTGTTTAACATCCTACCACAGCCCATGACAGAGCTTAAATTCGAATGACAAAAATCAGAATAAAACCTAATTTCACTCATGGAAACCAGAAACCGTTAAGGTTTATTTTTATTATTTTGCTGATGGCCTTTGGTAAAGAAACTTAACATTATTACCCAGTCCGAACTCAGTGTGACTTCAGACACACAGAAACATTGTTGGCTCCATTTTGTCTTGACAAATGGCCGTGTCGTCAAGGACAATTAGTGATGGACAACAAATGCTGTCCTTGCCCGTGATGCTGGCATCCCGTGAAACAACAGCATTAAAGGTGAAATAAACCAAAGAACGGTTGGTGCTAGAGATCGAAAATAAGATTCTCCAGCGTCTGAAAGTGTTGGAAAATCTCAAAGGTATGGCAGCCTCTGTCAGGAGAAATGCAACTGGAAGCAAACCGGGAAATAATATTATTTATCCTGGTATCATGGATGGTTGGTTTGGAGAGAGAGGTGGGGGCTAGGTTTAAATTGAATTGATGGAGAAATGACCAGAAAAAGAGAGAAAAAGAAATGAAAAGTGAGCAAAGGGATTTCTGATGATGAACTGTAAGGAAAACAAATGGCAAGTTATTCTCACGTTTCCCCATTTCCCATATTCCTGAATATCGCGTCCATTTAGATATGTCCCTGTTTAAAGTGAATTAGGTTCTCTCTAGCTCTCTTCTCTGAGTGTGATGATCAAATCCATTAACAATACTGGTGCTGCCCTGATAGTTGCTGAGATATAGAGGAAGGTAATACTACATTGTCAACTGCTTCTTTGGAGAGAGAAACTCTTACTGTGGGACTGTGCAGAAATGCAATGGCTTTCCCAGCCAGGAACAGAAACTCTGGAGTGGAAATAGTTTTTCAACACTGAGTGCGTGCACGTTCCGTGTGGAGAATTGACTTCATCCTGTCATTGGAAAATCAGTGGAGTTTCTGTGGATGCTTATCTCGGGTTTGTTTTGTCAGCTGCTGGATGTGGTGACCCCACTCTATACATTGCATTTACAGAGTGTCGGGGTCCATGCTAAACAAATGGAGATGAGGCTCCACAGAAGGAAAGCTCGATAAATAGGGAGGTGTAGGACAGTACATTCTCTTTCCTTGGATTTCTCGGGAAATTTGTCTCAGCTGGACCAGGTATCAGGTACGAAACCACTTTGTTTCAAAATCGAGGTGGTCACTGAGCTGTGTCCCCTCCTTCAGTACACGGTGTAGCCTCACACCGGTGACAGGACTGTGCTGATGCTCACCATAAATTAAACTGGATTAATTCTGGAATTCTTCATGCAGGGGTGAGTAACATATCCTTCATCACCGCACTGCAGTCCTCCAATATATTCAGTGGCTGACAGAACCAATCTGTCCACTGAGAGCAATGTACCGTGTCCATCTCCCTGAGGAAGATACAGAAAGAAACTTTCAGAAGTACAAAGGAACAGAGTGACTGGTGAAAATGAGGAACAGCAGGAAATTAGAAATAATAAAGTTATGTCTTTCAAAATCTCATTGAATTTATGGTTGGTATATTGCTGCATCTGATGAGCTACATCCCAGAGTATTGAGGAGGTGGCAGTAGAGCTAGTGAAAGAATTACTGATTATTCTTCAAAGCTGGTTAGATTCTGGAAAGGATCCTCCAGACTGGAAAGCAGCTATTGTACACCTAAATATTTAAAACAGGACGGAGAGAGCAAACAGCAAATTAAACAGTGGTTAGCTAGATGTAAGCTGTGAGAAAAAACATTGGAACCTTTTGTGAGGAATGTGACAACTAGACCCTTGGAAAATAATG
>NW_025212453.1:8557-18256 GCF_004010195.1 Chiloscyllium plagiosum | reverse complement strand
CTCCGGTTTCCTCCCACAGTCCAAAGATGTGCAGGGTCAGGTAAATTGGCCATACTAAATTGCCTGTAGTGTTAGGTAAGGGGTAAATGTAGGGGTATGGGCGGGTCGGTGTGGACTTGTTGGGCCGAAGGGCCTGTTCCCACACTGTAATCTAATCTAATCAAATCTAATCTAAATGATATGTGGCTCTTCATGCAAAATAATAAAAGTACTAGAGTAAATGTATCTTTCCAAATGATAGTATTTTGTTGAGAGACTGTTAGGTGTATTGTGTTCAGGCTGAATCAGCTTTATAAATACTGATCTTGTCAGCGCTTCAGCCCAAAGGGCTTTCACCAGACTAAACCCTGGCATGATGCTACCATGAGGAGAATGTGAAGAAACTTGTGCTTAATTGAGTGTGTAAAGGTGTTTGTGAGTTTATATTTTTAAAAGATGCTGAAGCACATTGAGTGTTGAAGATACAAAATTGCCTTATTAGATCAATTAGAGGAATGCCAAGGCAAATTCACATTTCCTATGTTTTGGAGTGCAAATATATCCACTGTAAATATATTGGCTGGTGCCTGTTTTTAGTCGAGGAGAGATCTGCACGGTAACAGCATGTAGATTGTGGTTTTTGAGGGAGGTGGTGGTGGGACGTTCAGCCAGTTACAGTATTGCAAACGGACAATGCAGCAGAATCATCTAGCCTGCGATAAGAAAACATGCATCATTCTCCCTCACTACCAACTTCACGAGAGCAATGGGTGATGGGAGATGTGATCAATAGCCAGCGGTGCCAACATTCAATCCAGTCCAGTAGTTTTTGTGAACTGAAGGAACCATACTGAAAAGGGTTAAATGGAACTGTTTGTTCAGTGACTGCGATTGATGCCAGTCTCCATGGATCCTAGTTGTGTCACTGGATGTTTTCCGTCTCCTATTAGTAAGGGACCTCTTGCAATGGTTTATGCCATTGTAGCAGCAGATGCATCAACTCCAACGCTCAAAGGGATCAGCAGCTGCAGAGACAGAAAAAGGAGATTTAAACATCTGAGAATAGTCTGGAATGATCCATTAATGGATCAGAATCTGCGAACATTAGACTGGAATGCTGCAACAATGGACAGGAGTTTATCCGAGGGACTTTTCTTTTTATCCTGGCCTCGGTCAACATTATCATTTTGGATATATGGTGCCCTGATGATTATCCAGGCGGGTTACTATCCTGTCCTCGCTATTGTTGGTGTTCCTGGTAAGTGTCTTCATCTCTATCCATTTATTAATCTCTTCAACCATGGCGAACTTCTTTGCTATTTCTTTTATCTATATTTGACAAAGACGGAAACTATTATCTTCAGTTTCAAATGCAAATTCCATTCATTCCCCACACATTTAATAACCGCCCACACCCCCGCCCTCACAAACATCTGAGAACGAGACTATTCACAATACCGAAGTACATTTCTTCCCTGATTTCATTATGTCTCGGTATTCTGCCCATTACAAAACCTATCCACTACCAGCTCAATTATATGCCCAGTCACCATCTTGGCTTTAATGCTGTCGCTTAATTATCCATTATCTATGCTTTGGTAAAATTCCGACGTTATGGCTCCACCTCTTTGAGTTGCAAATATTCCGATCACAACTTTGTTCTTGTCTCTAAAATAACTTAATGACAGGAACACTCTCAGAGCAGTAATGTCGGAAGAAATGTAATTCTGATGCATATGTTATTACACAGAAAGACACTGTTCCACATCCTACCACGGACGATGTCAGAAAGTAAATACACAAGACAGGGATTGGAAAAAAAAGCAAGTTTTACTAATAACAACCATAACACCTCCAGCATTTTGTCTATACGTTTGTCTATTTCACTGATGTCCTTTGGTAAATAGATCTTGCATTATTATCTGGTCTGGCTTAAGATCGATATGCGACCCACAGCAATGTGCTTGGTTCTGTACTGCCTGAAAGAATGACCTCGCAGTAAATGACATTTAGTTAGGTCAACAAATGCTGCCCCTGTCAGCGATGCAGACATTCCAAGTAATAACAAAATTAAAGGTTAAATAAAGCAAAGAATGATGCAACAGATCAGAGCTAATAAAGAACGAGAAAGTGCCAGACAAACTAAACAGATTTGGCAGCCCCCTCGGTTCGAGAGAAAAATAGAATTGGCAATTCGATTCTAATGACCATACATCAGAAGTGAACACAGTTGGGAAATAGTATGATTGATGTTGGTGACACCCAACATCTGTTATGAAGGGGAGAAGGACTGAGTTGAATAGATAGAAAAAGAGAGAGATAGAGAGAAAGAAGCAAACAAAGAGATTGGTGATGATCAGCTGGGATGGAAATAAAAAAATAAATTAAACATTACTTATGTTTTTCCTCTTCCCATATTACTGATAATCATGACAATGTAAGATATATGTCAAAGTCCCTGTTTGAAGTTATTTATGTCTGTTTTTCTCTCTTCCCTGGGTGTAATCATCGTCTTTTATTCATTAATGGGATGCTGGTCCAGTATTTAATTCCCTTTCCTCGTTGCCCTAGAGAAGATTTTGGTGAGCTGCCTTCCTGACCCACTGCAGTCCGTGGGCTGTAAGTAGTCAGTGCTGAGGTCCATGCGATTTCTTTTCTCTGAGGCTTTGAAGTGACTGATATAACTGAGTGGCTGGCTTGGCTATTTCAAACAGCAACTGAGAGTAACCACATTGCTGTGGAGGTACATGTCAGCCCGACCTGCTGTAGATTGTAGATTTCCTTTCCAGAAGGGCATGAGGGTGCCAGGTAGGACAATCGACAATGGTTTCATTGTTTCATTTGATCCTTAATTCCTGATAATTTATTGAATTCAATTTCCAACATTTGCCAAGGTGGAAAGCAAATCCGTTGCCTGGGTCATTACCTGGGTCGCTGGATTCATTATCAGAGATAATACATCTCGATCATCGCCTCCCCAGTATCTCCAATCAACTCCAAGGGCAACAGTGATGTTGTTGTTGGTGTGACTTTGCTTCATAAGGCAAATAAATGATTGGAAAAAAAGCCATCCTTCTCATTTTGTATTTATGAGAAGGCGAGATGATGGGAAGTGTTCTTGGTGAAAAGAATCTGGATGTCCTTGATCATGAGGCACTAACAGAATTCATACAGAGCAGTCGGGTACTGGCAGGTGGGACTAGATTGGGTTGGGATATCTGGTCGGCATGGACGGGTCGGACTGAACGATCTGTTTCCATGCTGTACATCTCTATGACTCTATGACGCAGCAAGTAATCAGCACAATAAATGAGTAGGAGCGTTGATTACAAAATGATTAAAGTAGAAGAGTGAAGACACCGTCCTGCAGTTGTGGAGTGTACTTGAGACAGTATTTTCTTTCATTTATAATCAATGATCTCCTTGCTACAGATACACGGTGTATTGGAGTTGCACCAGATTAATCCCTGCGGTGATGGTACCATGAGGAGAGTGTGAAGGGAATGAGTGTTTAATTTTTAACGCTACAAAAAGAATGAAACGTGATTGCATTAACACTGGAGTGTTATCAATCAGCACTCATTATTTCCAAAACAAAACACGGATAGCATTAGATATAACATGTTTTCCATGATATGTGTCTTCACATTTGGACAAATGTTGATAGGAAAGGTTTAGAAGGATATGGACCAAGCACAGGGAAATGGGGTTAGCATGGATGGACATTTTGATCAGCATGAACTAGTTTGTGCTAATGGGCCTGTCTCTGTGCTATATGATTCTATGACTCTATGACAGTTTACAGAGCTCTATGGAGCCCCCATGTTGGTTGAGAGAGAGCTCCAGGTTCTGAATGAACTCTCACTGACTTGATGTGCAGTTGGTGTGTGACCCTGAATTGAACATCATGTTGTTCACAAATCTGTCATCAGCCACACTCTGATAGTATTAACCATTCCCACCAGCTTCTGACCTCCATACAGAACACTAGCCTGTCTTCTCTGTCACAAACCAATCGTTCTTTTTTGGCTAAAAGCTGTCCATTGGCTCAAGTAGACACTGTCCTTGATGTTTTTCAGAGGGTTAATAAAACGGGGCCAGGCTACGATCAGTCTGGTTTGGTACAGGCATGAAAGGGATTTTCAGAGGCCTTCTATTTATATGTAAACAGATGAACTACAGGCCAAAGTGGTAAGTGACCTGTATAATGAACGGGGAGTTGGCAGCTCTTTTAGCTGAGCTAGCTGAGTTGAGCTGAACTGAGCAGTTTTCAGTTGAGTCTTGAACTGGGAACTGTGTGGAAACTCTCTCTTTTCTGCCCTTCAGCTTCAACCTGGAAACATGCGTTCCATTATAACGTTTTCTCAAGGAAGTTTGATTATTGGGACTATTGTGTGTAGTCAATAATTAAGCATAATTAAGTCTAGCTGGATAGGTTGAATTCTGTAGGGTTCTTTATTCTGTTCTTTGTGTTTCATTGTGTAAATTTGTGAATAACGTTTTTGTCTGATTTAAAATCTAGTAGTCACCCTAGTTAAATTACTCCGGGTAATTTTCATTGGATAATGACCGAAACAAACTGCAAAGTTATGCTCTGGGCTGCTTGCTTAAGAATGTTTTGAGTGGTCTGGCCTCGTCCATAACAGACTGGGGGCTCATTGCTGGATTTTCAACAGCGAGTGGGAGGTGCTAGTGTCTTTAGTTCGGGTATTCGTTTGATTGGGATGATAAAGCTTCGAAAAGTAATGACTATTTCAGTCGCTAAACATTTCCTGGGTGTGCATGCAGTGACTTCGGAAATTTTACGAAAAGTGAATAAGACCAATTTGCAAGAATTAGCAGAGAAGCTGGAATTGGAACTGACTGCTTCTGTGAGGAGAGGAGAGATAATTACAGCAGTAGCTCGTCAATTATACTTGCTGGGTACACCATCAGAATCCATAGAGATGGCAAGAATTCAGTTGCAAATGAAACATCTTGAGTTAGCGGCGAGAGGTAAGGAAAGGGCAGCCAAAATGAAACACTTAACTTACGATAAAATGCAGAAGAGGGAGGAAAAGAGAGAGCAGCAGGGGAGAGAGAAAGAGAGAGCATTTGAATAGCAAAACCTGACACTTAAAAAGGAAAGTCAGTGTAAAAGGCTGGAGATAACGGCTGAGGGTGGGCTTAGTAAGGAAGAGAGTGAGGATGAACAAGGCCCTGGTAGTCAGATGCCTAGTGAGAATTTGTTTGAGTATGTTCAAGCATTGCCTCAATTTGATGAGAAGAATGTGACGCCCTTTCCGTCTCATTTGAAAAGTTGGTTAAACAAATGCAGTGGCCAGAGGCAATGTGTGTTTTGTTGATGCAAACGAAACTTGTAGGTAGGACTGGTGAGGTATTCACATCCCTATCAGAGGAGGTATCTGGGAGGAATCCTGGTCAAACCTACACTGAGTTTGTAAGGAACAAACAGACTAATTTCGATAGTTGGATAAGAGCGTTAAAATTGAAGCAAAGCTATAATGCCCTTAGAGAGGTTAGTATTTGGAGGAATTCAAAAATTCACTACCTGAAGTAGTGCAAACTCAGGTGGGATAGCAGAGAGTGTAAATAGCAAGGTTGGCTGCTGAAATTGCTGATGATTATGAACTGGTCCATAAACTTGGTTTGTTTTTCAGAACCTGTTCTGGTCTCTGTGGGACAGAAGTTGGAGCAAAGAGATATCCTCACGTGCGGAGGGAAAGGTAGATCACAGTGTAGAACGTAAGGATAATTTACCACAGTAATAAAGAAAACCTTGAGGGGGACAAAGAAGTTAAAATACTATAGTGTTTTCATTGTCATAAAGTGGGCCACACAAAATCACAGTGTTGGTGGGCTGGGAGAAAACCAGATGTAGGATAACTAGACAAGCCTGGAAGTTTCGTTGAACGAGAAACAAAAAGCATAGGGGGAGTTAGGTAACTGCCTCAGAGTGTACAAGATGATCAGTGGACGTGCTAAATCTGCGTAGAAAAATCTACATGGAAGGATAAAGTTGATTCACATAGGCCAGGAGTAATTGGTAAGGAGGATCCAATATTAATTGACACAGGATATTTTCAGTCTGTAATGCTGAGGGGTGAGGCTTTATTCACTCTTGAGAGACTATTGCCAGAAAATGTGCTGGGAACAGGCAAAAAGTGCTCAGTTATGTAAAGTGAGGCTAGGTCGTCCAGAAAAGAGTGAGCATGTGTGGTAGGACCCCTAACTCTCAGCTCCAGGAATAAAATTTGTCCTTGCAAATAATATAGCTGATTTACTGGTAGGCGTGCTGCCTACTTGAGTTGAAAAGCCAGTGGAGATGCAGGCAACTGATGACCTGGAGAATGTTTATCCAGGAATTTTCCCTGATTGCGTGATCAGAAGATCACAAATGCGCAGGTTGAAGCAGGATAAAGGCACAGATAAGGAAACTGACGTTATCCGAAAGTTTTTTTCAGACTATATAAGTGGAATAGAGAAGGAGCAAGTATGGAAACATGAACGTATTTTTAGCTCTGCTAAGGTGATTGAATTACAGCAGAATGATGAGGAGTTACAAAAGTCATATCAAAAGACATTTCGCAAGAAAGAGACTGAATGCATTCCTGCATGTCATTACTTAACAAATGATGTCTTAATGCGGATATGGAGATCAGCACTCATTGACGCAGATCATGCGTGGACAGAAATTTATCAAATTGTTTTGTCTGTTGGGTATAGAAAGGAGGTGCTGCGAGTGACACATGAGCTTGGAAATCATTTCGGGGTTAGGACATTACAGGCTGGAATTCAAAGATATTTCTACTTGCCTGGATGACACAAAGATGTAGTTGAATTTTGCCAGACGTCTCAAACATGTCACACAGACAGTAATAAAACCTGCAACTTTAAAACCTATTCCAGCATTTGAGGAACCTTTCACAAGAGTCCTGACAGATTGTGTAAGTCCCCTACCTCAAACAAAAAGTGGGAATAAGTATTTATTAACAGTAATGGATGTGTCGACTAGATTTTCAGGGCCAGACCCATTATGCAGCATCTTAGCTAAAAGAATTGTAGAAAAAATGCTTATTTTGTTTACGAGGTACGGACTACCAACATAGCTGTAGACAGATCAAATCTCACATCCGAACTATTCAAGGAGATGATGGATAACTTGGGAATAATGCAATTCAAATCTACTGCATACTATTCGGAATCACAGGGAGCATGAGCGAGATGGCATTAAACACTGAAGACCATGTTGAGGGTTTATGGTCAGGATTATCCAGATGATTGCGATAATGAAATTCCTTTTGAACTATTTGTGATCATGGACGCACAGAATGAATGGACCAAATTCAGACTATTTGAATTAATTTGTGGGCATAAAGTAAAAGGACCATTACCATTGGTTAAGAAGAAATTAATAAGTCAGAATTCAGAGACCACCCATTTGGATGATGTGTCAAATTTTAGGGAACGATTAAATAGAGCTGGCGAGTTGGGTAGACAGCATTTAAAAGAATCGCAGCAGACAATGAAACAGGAAGTGGATCAGAAATCATAAATTAGCAATTTTGCAATGGGGAGTAAAGTATTGGTGTTACTTCCAGTAAAAATTGAGCCTTGAAAAGCAAGTTTTAGTGTACCTTATCAAATTGGGAAGATATTGACTGAGGTGAATTATTCGATACGGACTCCAGACAGGATAAGATCTCACAGAGTGTGTTATGTGAATATGCTCTAAAGGTATTTTGACAGGGAAGGAAAGCAAGAGCAGAAGGTGTTCATGATTACAGCACAGAAGGAAGAACCAAGTTCAGAGAATTCTGAATTGGACATTCGTCAAATCAAATTAAACAATGAGAAAGTTGTCAAAAACTGGGATAAATTATTGAGTTACCTTCCACAAGAAAAACAAAGCGACCTGAAAGAGTTATTACTATCCCGTGGAGAGATATCCGGAATAAAACTGGGAAGTACGAACATAATTGTGCATGATTTAGACACAGGAGATGCTGTTCTGATTAAGAAACATCCTTATAGGCATGACACTCCAAAATTGACACAGGTTCGGAAGGAGTAGAGCGCATGCTCAAGATGGCATAATTGATGTGAGTTACAATGACCGGACCTCACATATAATCATGGTGCCAAAGCCAGATGGCACCCAACGGTCATGTGTGGATTATCACAAAGTCAACTTCGTTACAAATACTGATGCATATCCAATTCCATGCTTAGAGAACTGTGTCGAAAAAGTGGGAAAAGCGACTTACATTTCTAAGCTGGACTTGCTCAGAGGCTACTGAAAAGGACCTCTGTCCGAGAGAGCAAACGCAATTTCGGCTTTCATAACGCCAAATGGATTATATCAGTTCAAAGTTGTGGCATTTTGTATGTAAAACGATCCAGCCACATTTCAGAGACTGATAATAAGGTCATTGCCGGATTACCCAACTACGTGGTGTACATTGATGACCTGGTGGTTTTTAGGCACTCATGAAAGGAACATTTACAGCATTTATCAGACTTGTTTGATTGACTTCAGAGGGCAGGCTTGTTGGTAAACCTAGCTAAAAGTGAATTTGAGAAAGCCCAAGTCACGTTCCTGGGTCACACTATTGGACATTGCCCAATGGCCTCATGAGATACAAAAACGAAAGTAGTTGGGGAATGTTCCACACCGTCTACAAAAAGAAATATGTAATACTACGGTTCCTGGGATTGACTGGATTTTGCTGAAAGTTTGTGCCAAACTTTAAGCAGTGTGGCTGCTCCACTCACCGAATTGTCAAGGGCAAGAACTTTCAGTGGACAGAGGACTGTCCAGACTGTTTAGATGGAGCTTGTTGTTGAAGCCGTTCAGTCTGACGATTGTGCATGTGGCAGGTCGCGAAAATGTGAAAGCTGATGAGTTATTGAGACTCGAATGAGATACGGAGGTGTTCGGTGGTGGGTATACCGTGGTCTGAATTTGCATGGGTTTGTGCATGTTTGAATGTTTACAGTTAGTAGAGTGCATCTGTCAGTTTTGAGACTACTAACTGGGTTTGAAGGGTTAAAAATGCAGCCACCTTTTAGCGTTGATGGTTCTTTTTTATGGTGGGGGGCGAGAGAGACCCATCACAAAGCAAGTCACTTTTTGTCTAAAAGCTGTTCCTCGGCTCTGTCCTTGATTTTGTTTCAGAGGTACAATAAAACGGGGCCAAGCTCCGATCAGTCTGGTTTGGCACAGAGATGAAAAGGATTTTCAGAGGCCTTTTGTTTATATGGAAACAGATGAAACTTCAGGCCAAAGTGTTAATGCTTTCTAAGTGACCAGTATAATGAACGGAGAGTGGTGAGCTATTTTAGCTGAACTAGCTGAGCTGAGCTGAGCAGTTTGAGTTGAGTCTTGAACTGGGAAGTTCAACTGGGAGCTGTGTGGAAACTCTCTCTCTTTTCTGACCTTCAAATTCAACTTGGAAGTATGTGTTCCATTTATATTTTTTTTTATTGGGAGTTTGCTTATTGGGACAGCTGTGTATATTCGGAATAGCATAATTAAGTCTAGTTGGATAGGTTGAATTCTGTCGTGATCCTTTACTCTGTTCTTTGTGTTTCATTGTGTAATTTTATGAATAAAGTTTTTGTCTGTTTTAAAATCTACTAGTCACCCCAGCTAAATTACTCCGGGTAATTTTCATTATACACTTACCGAAACAAATTGCAAAGGTATGCTCTGGGCTG
>NW_025212453.1:6511-7520 GCF_004010195.1 Chiloscyllium plagiosum | reverse complement strand
GCAGCATCATGAGCTGGGAAAGTCAACATTTCAGGTATAAATGTCCTTTAGAACTGGGTTGGTGGATAGGGGTAGCTGCAGATAAAGAGGAAAGGGTTAGTTGGGGCGGGGAGATCGGGGGATGGTGAGTTATGGATATATGGACACAAGTGGTGGGTGCAACCTGGTTGGGCGATGGGAGGGATGAATCCGGTTGCGAGCTGAAAGGTAGGGTCGTTAGGTGGAATGGAAGACCACCCAGTCACTTCCTATTTCGATTCCTTTTCCCAATCCCTTTCCGACATGGCAGTCCTGGGCCTCCTCAATTGCCACAATGAACTAAACCATAATTTGGATGAACAAGATCTCATCTGTTACCTGTGCATCTTACACCCCGGGGACTCAACATTGAATTCTCCAATTTCAAATAACCGCCCTTCCAATCCCCCAACTCCCTTCCCTTGCCCTCCAGTCCCTTCCATTCCTCTGAGCAACCTTTTGTCCAGCTACCAATGGGATTTAGCCCTCGCATCAACAACTCGCTGATACCCTTTATCTGTGTTCACTTATCCCCACCTTGCCACTCTGCATCCTCCTCCCTCACCCACCACTTTTTCTATAGACCCCCTTACTCCCATCCACAGTCCTGACGAAGGGTTATATACAAGGCGTTCACTTCTCAAAGTCTTAATGCTGCATTGCCTATTCTGTTCTTCCAGCTTCCTGCGTGTGTATTTTGGATTCCAACACCTGCTTTTATTTTAAATTGTCTTCTTGTGTAATAGGCAGGAGTGAGTGAACGCATTGCGCCTCTTGTTATCCAACAGATCAGACGGGCTGAATGGCTTTCTTATACTACTCTGAAACCAGCCAGAGTTGCTGAAGGAGTTCCTCTTTCTTTTAACCGTGGGAATGTTTAGTGTCCAGCAGTGCTTTTGATTCATGTTACTTTTACATTAAATGTTTTTCAGATTTGAGACTTTAGTACCTTAGGAGGTGACTCATTGTTCTGAACATTGTATAATCTTCA
>NW_025212453.1:0-6447 GCF_004010195.1 Chiloscyllium plagiosum | reverse complement strand
CCAGCCCCATTGTGCTCTGAATGATCCAACCAGTGGGGAGTTTACAACTGATTCCCATCAAGTTCAATTTTGTTCAGTCTCCTTGATATCTTGCTCAGTCAATTACTGCCACGATATAAGGGCCAATCACTCTGACGCTGTGTTCATATCTTTTGTTCATGTCAATTGGTCAATGTATATGTGTGGGGAGTGTTTCCTTCTCTCAGAGTATAGTGACGGTTGGGACCAGACAGTTAGGAGAGGCCACATCATGTAATGTTTGGGGATGCGAGTGGGTGTCAGTGGATTTTGACCCGTTAGAGAGTCGAGGGCTACAAAGAATTGGGCATAAAAGAGAATTTGCGGCCGAGTGCAGATTAGCCCTGACTTATTGAATGGAAGGGCAGGTCTGAGGGACTATGCAGCTTGGTTTTATTCCAGTATACCCCATCGTCCAGTCACTTTGTGGCATCTTCAATTTCCTGTGTTACTGAGTACAAGTAGCTGAATAGACTGATCATGTTGCTGTGCAACTGGATACTGGTGCTGCTTGATCTGGTTACAGTATTATAGGCCCGAGGGGCTTATTGGCATCCTCCTGTAATTGTATATCAGGCTCCATGGGCTGAAAAGCCTCATTCTGCTCTGGTGTAACTGAAATCCATATTGACTAAATCTACTGCCCTTGGAGAAAGTGAACACTGCAGATGCTGGAGATCAGTGTCGAAAAGTGTGGCACCGGAAAAAAGACCCGGCAGGTCAGGCAACATCAGAGGAACAGAAGAATAGATGTTTTGGACGTTCCTGATGAAGGGCTTATGTCCGAAACATAGATTCTCCTGCCTCTCGAATGCTGCCTGACCTGCTGTGCTTTTCCAACAGCACATGTTTCGACATCTACTGCCCCACCCAAGTCAATCTTCCTGGTCACATCATCCAATTATTTTAAGAAAATTGTCAGGCACAAACCTATTCGCACAAAACCACACTTACTATTCCTAATCAAAGCCTGTCTTTCTAAATACATGTACATCTTATCCCTCAGAACCTTCTCAAGTAACTTACCGACCACGGATGTTAAACCTACTGGTCTGTAGTTCCAAAGCTTTTTTTGTTCAATTCTTCTTGAATAAGGGCACAACATTTGCTATTCTCCAGTTTTCCGGGACGTGACCTGTGGTTAATGATGATCAACATTATAAGCCAGGTTCTCTGAAAATTCTTCTGGAGCCTCTTGAGGTGTTCTTGGATATATCGGGTCAGGATCATGAGTTTTATCCAGTTTCCAGTACGTCCAAAATCTCCTCTACTATGATATGGATCGTCCCTAAGATATCACCACTAACTTCCTCAAGTTCCCAAGTCAACATGTCTTTCTCCACGGTAAACGTTGAGTAGAAATATTCGTTGAAGACATCACTCATCTCTTATAGTTCCACACATACTTGTCTGCATTGATCTTCGAGGGGCCCTATTTTCCCTCCAGTCATTGCTTTTTTCTTTTAATATATTCAAGGTATCTTTTTGGATTCATCCTTATCTTCTCAGCCAAGGTTCTTTGTCACCCCCTTTTCGCCCCACTGATTTCCATCTTCAGTAAAATCCTGTATCTTTTATATACCTCCAGGGATTCCCTTGATCCGAGCTGCCTGTACCTGAGCCACGCCCCAAGTTCGAACTTGAACCTGTGCACCAGTTTCGTCCCTCTCTATACGTATTTGAAAATTTATAGAACTATGGTTACTGGTCCCAACGTGCTCCCCCACTATTAACCTTGCCCTATTTCCTAAGAAAATTTCGAGTTTTGCCCATTCCTGAGTAGGACACTCTATATACTGCTTGAGGAAACTTTCCTGACGCATTTAACAGAGTCTATCTCATCAAATTCCTTAACGCTCTGGCCGTTCCAGTCTGTATTAGAAAAATGAAAATCCCCTATTATGATAACATTATTGCTCCTGCAGGTCTCCCCTCTCCCCCTGCATATTTGTTAGTCTCATTCCTGTTGACTATTTGGGGGCCTATATCACCTCACCATCCCCTTCCTATTTCTTACCTCTACCCAGTGTGATTGGGTGATCCATAATTATTTTATCTCTGATTAATGCTGTTGTACTCCCCTTAGTCAGAAATGCAACTCTCCCTCCCCTCCTTCCACCATCTCTGTCTCGCCTAAAGCACCTGTACCCTGGCACATTAAGCTGTCAGTCCTATCCATCAGTTAGCCATGTTTGTGTAATGGCTATAATATAACTGTCCCACCTACCTATTCAAGCCCTGAGTTCATCGGCCTTACCTTTAGGCCTTCTTGCATTGAAATAAATGCAATTTAATCCAAACGGCAGTACTTTCTCTCTGTCGTTTTCCAGCCTAACCTTACTATTTCTGATTACTGTATCACATTCCAGCCTCGCACCTGCCTCCCTCCTCTTGAGGACACCACCCCCTGCCAATCTAGTTTAAACCCACCCTTGTAACACTAGAAAAACTGGCCGCCAAGGTATTGGTGTTCGCTCCAGTTCATGTCTCGGACGGTGATCTCCCTCTCAGGAATTACCACTGTCAAGGTTTTTTGTAAAATGTTTCTCCAAGCTCTCTATAATCACACTGCAGGACCTCGTCCCTATTTCTACGGGTATCATTTGTGCTAACGTGCATAATGATTTCTGGCTTCTGCCCCTCCCCCTTGAGAATGTTCTGCAGCCACTTGGAGACATCCTGGACCCTAGCAGCTGGGAGGTAACCCACCATCCTGGATTCCCGTTTATGACCACAGAATCTTCGATCTGTCCCTCTAACAATCGACCCTCCTATCTTTTACGTCCTGTTTATGTTTACCCTTTCCCACTGTGCCCCAGAGCCAGTGGTAGTACGACCAACCTGGCTACTGCTACTTTCCCCTGAACGGTCATCGCCCCCAACAATCCAAAACGGTCTACCTGTTTTCGAGAGGAATGGCCACAGGGGATTCCTGCACTCCCTGCCTACTCCGTTTGCTATTCCTGGTGTCGCCCAACTACTCTCGCCTGTAACACGACAGGAAGCAAGGTAAGCCTGTTGGATTAAATCGTGTTTATTTAAATGCAACAGTGCTGACAGGTAAGGCTAATGACCTCAGGGCGATGAACGTTGGACTGGAATATTACAGTCATTAAAGAAACATAACTAGGGGCGTGTCTTGGGTGTGGCCACCACACTAAAGCACTTATCTATGAAGTTCTCAGTATCTCGGATGCCACTGAGTGCATCCTAAATTAGATTAACTACAGTGTGTAAACAGGCCCTTCGGCCCAACATGTCCACACCGACCCACTGAAGAGCAGCCCACGCAGACCCGCTCCCCTACACCCAACACTACGGGCAATTTAGCATGACCAATTCACCTAACATGCACATATTTGGACTGTGGGAGGAGACCACAGCACACAGACGAAACCCATCCAGACAGGGGGAGAATATGCAAACTCCACACAGGCAGTTGCCCAAGGCAGGATTTGAACTCTGTCCTCTGAGGCAGCAGTGCTAACCACTGAGCCACCGTGCTGCCCAGCGTAGCTCCCTATCACGTTCTCCCAGGAGCTGAAGCTGGGTGCAATGCCCGCACGTATAGCCATCAGGGCCGGCAGAAATCTCCCTGAGCTACCACATCCCACAAGAGGAGCGTACGGCTGCCCTAAATGCCATCTCGACTGATGTAACAATAAAGTGAAAAGGACTTCATTTGGGTTTACCAGTAATTTATGCTGAGCTGCAGCTGTCCGATGCCTCTCGTGTCAAAGCCTTATTGCTTACTCTGCTACACCGGCATGTCTCTCTATCCCTCCACATTTAGTTTTGGTCAGGAAAGGAAGAAGGCACTACAGTGATGTAGTGTTTGGGCTTTCAGCACTCCTTGACAACTGGCCCCTGACTATCTGCTCCCCAGTTCAGGTCACTGCTTGGCCTTGTACAGTGTCTTGCTGAGGTCTTCCTTCTGGTAGTGGTGACTGTGTCGATGCAAATCCTCCCCCCATAGGTAATCCGTGTTGTTGCAGTTTTCTGGTACTTTCTGTCTATTAGTATTGCGTTTATGAATTCCTTGAATCCTTTGATAGCATTCCAAACTGTGTCTCACACCATAGCAAGACAATTTGATGTTCTTGTGAATACAGTGCTATTGGAAAAGAACACCATTAGACAAAGGGGCAACAATATGTCGATCCGCTCACTGACTCTGCTTTTCCTTCGATTAGTTTATACCTATTTTGATAATCCCCCATTCAACTATCCTGCGATTTCCCCGTAACACTTGTAAAAAAATCTGTCTGTCTCAGCCTTGAAGATATTTAATGGTCCAGCCTCAACAGCCCTCCGAATTGTCTACAATTGTTTCCCTCTCACTGATGTGAGACTTGGTGGCCTTTAATCTAGTGATTTGTCCACTCTATCTTGCATAAACTTCCAATTCTTCTTCAGCTCCTCCAAACTGAAGACCGATTCATAGGATGTGTTTAACATATTCTCTGGCTCTGTGAATACGATGTCCCCTTAGTCCCTGATACTCCGATCTTTTTATCCCGCGTTATCCTCTTCCTCTTAATAAACCAAAAAAAAAAGATTTTGGATTCTTGCTAATATTACCCGCTAATGTTTTATCACCCCTCCTTCTGCTCTTCCACTGACTTTTTAAGTTTAGCCCTACACTTTCTATATTCTTTTAGGACCTTCATTGGCCTGCTCACTTGGTACCTGCTTTCAGCTTCTCTTTCCTTTTTCACCCTGTTCGGAATTGGTGTCGACATCTGGAGTTCTCTGGGCTTGTTTTCCTAAATTTTATCTTCGGTGTAACATGCTGGGCCGACACTGTCATCAATTCAATTTTAATCAAACGATCCCCCAACCCCTGCCCCACCTTGTTCTGTTGCAGTTTCACTCAGAAGCAACTGCACTTTGGCCAGATCCTGTCATTTTTTTCCCCATAAAATCTTTCTCCCAAATGCAAAAATCTTTTATTTTCTAACATTTTTGGGGTCTTTTCCTTAGCAAAGTCAAAATGTGTGATATCACGTTCACTGGTCCTCTAATGCTCTCCCACTTCTGCCTGGAACAGCTGACTGGCTTCGTTCCCCACAGTGAGGCCCATCACTGCACTGCCCATTGTTATAACTGTATACGAAGTTCTCTGGAATAAATTTCAAAACACCTGCCCCTTCTTAAAATGTTATCACTGACCTAATGAATGTTTAGAATTGACATGCCTGAATATAATGATCCTATTATTGTTTTTATACACCTCAATAACTTGGTTATATACCTTCTCCCGTACTTTCTTTATCTGGGGTTCTAATAATATATCCCTAGCAGTGTTTCTGTCACGGTTTTGATCCTGAGCTCTAACCACAAAGCTTCATTAAAAGATCCTTTCAAGATATCGTTCCTTCTCACACCATTAACTGACTCCAAATTAATAAGGAAACACCGCCTCCTCTCTCCTGTCCTGACTATAGTTCTGGTATCACAGAATATTGAGTTGTCAGCCCTGACCTCCCTCAAACACATTTCAGAAATGGCAAAAATGTCACACTTCCACATGTCACCTCGTTTCCTTATCATATCTGTCTGTCTGTTAATATTACCAGCATTACTAGCATTAATATTATCAGCACATCCAACCTGAAATATATCACCTGGAATACTCTGTACCTCGGAGTTCTTCAGTAATTCATTGTTCGTTATCAACCTGTCCAATTCATGAACCAAAACTGTAACTATGGGACTGAATGAATATACGTCGAATTTTAATTTCGTTTTTAGTAAATGTGCTCATCAAATGCAACTTTCCAGAACTGAACAGTCAGCTCCAGATACCACGAGTTTCTGCTGATTCCCTGCTCAGTGTGCAGAGGGGATAGCCCTCAGTAATGGAGAAAGTGAGGACTGCAGATCCTGGTGATCAGAGTCGAAAATTGTGGCCCTGGAAAAGTACAGCCAGTCAGGCAACATCTGAGGAGTAGCAGAGTCAAAGCTTTGGCATCTGCCGTTACCATGTTTTCCATTCCATAATATACAGGATATGGGGAAACATACTTGCTCAGGAAGGAAGCACTGTACAGAGCCCTGAAATGGAAAACAGTCAATCAGTTGGTTGGACAGGGAGTAAACAAGTTGAGGTGAAATACAGACTGATTGAAGTACAAACATAAGGATAGATAAATCACTCGGCCAGACGGGAAACACACTGGGTTACTACAGGAAGAGAGGGAAGAGATTTCTGTACCTTTGGCGATGGTCTATGCGTCTTCACTCTGCATTGGGGTAGCGTCGGATAATTGGAGAGTGGCAAATGTTGCTCCCTTGTTCAGGCAAGGAAAGAGGGATTGTCCTGACAGACCAGTCAGTCTTACATCAGTATTGGGCAAAGTAATGGAGAGGATTCTGAAAAATGATAGTTTGACGATAAATAGTCAGCATGGCTTTGTGAGGGGCATG
>NW_025212452.1:20660-26795 GCF_004010195.1 Chiloscyllium plagiosum | reverse complement strand
ATTGGGAAATTACTGAAATGATGGAAGCAGTTTTTCTAAAAGTTGATTCCGGTCACAATATGTTTGCTTATTTAATCTCTTGACATTTCATCACAGCATCTGCATGATTTCTCAGTCCAGCAATGACCATCTCCTTTGAAAATTATCCACTTATGATCTTCAGGCACACAGCTCCCAAACCCTGCAAACTCGGTTTTCCTTCGAAATGTGCACACACCGGGTAGTCCTGGCAGACCACCACCTGAAACTGTTCTTGTCACAATGAACTTTATTCCTTGTTGTACTGAAAATATTTTACCTCTCCCTTCCCATTCTCCTCTGTAACATATTCAAGTTTGATTCAACCCCTAACATTGTCCAGTTCCATCAACTTTGCTGCAAAGTTCTCTTTTCACTTTCATAAAATGGCTTCAAAAATGAGAACTGGGAAAGATATTTGCAAGGGACTAAAACACCATAAGACAATAAGATGTAGCAGCATACACAGGCCATTCAGTCTATCAAATCTGCTCTTTGCAATGAGGTCACGACTAATCTGATAATCCTCAATTCCACTTTTTTGTCTTTTCCACATAACCCTTGATTCTCTTACTGATTAAAAATCTGACTCTCTCAGCCTTGAATACATTGTATGACCAAGGCTCAACAGGCCTCTACAGTGACCTGAGACAAGAAATTCCTCTCATCTCTGACTTAAATGTGCAACTCTTACTCTGAGGTTATGCCCTTTGTGCCTAGATCAACACAGCATTCTGCAAATGATAAAGTATGGGAGAGGGAGAGCACTAATTTACAAATATATTAATCTGACATTCATTGTCAGGAGGTTATTAAAGTCTATGTTTCTGATTAGAATGAACACTACAAACAATTTCAGCCAGACAGAGCTAGAACTCCTCTGAAAACTTTGCCTTGGCGACAATATTAGATTCTGAAAAGAGATAAGACCTATAAATGCGCAAGAGAAGGGTTCCATTCTGGCTCTGTACACATAGATGGGCATAACTACATCAGGCCCATTGTCACAAGGTCAGTGGAATGCAAGCTGTTTGTATACATGGGCAGGAATATACATGAGTGGAGAAGACAAGTCTCAAATAGGCAGGAGATGTTATGTGGAACATGAAAAATTGCACACCCAAAGCCAGTTCCATTAAAGCAATTTTCATACGACCCTGCAGTGGAGTTGAAAGACATCAGCAGACAGGTGGCAGAAGGGCTAATGCAGTTTTGGAAAGTGATATTTCTCCTCGGAGGGTCGACAGTAAGGAACCTGTTGAATAGATTGGGATCGGGGACGGGGGACGAGGCAAGTAAGACATCTACTGATAGAGAGGAGTAATATACTACTGACTCAGGGGTGAAGAGTGTCCTGTGGGCCTGTATAAATAAGTTGTTCGTGGATTGAGGAGTTTCCTCTATCAGGCTTCTTTTTTTTTTAGTAGGCCGTCCTGCAAAAAGTGGTGGTGCTCCTGGTCCTCCTTAAAACAGTTACTACAGTAACGGGATTGATAATTTCTATCCTCACTGGGCTTACGTCTGCAGGTAAAATCAAAAAGGCAGGTTTGGTACTGACATGGTAATTTCCACTGATTTTTACTGTCCAGATGGACCATACGGTCTTTCTGATGCAAACATCCATTGCAATAATCAGCCTTAGTCATGCTCCAAACGCCGAAGGTGTCTGGTCCGGTGCACTGGGTAACATCTCCTCAGCATAGGTGGTAGATATTCTTGGATCATTCCAGATTTCATTGATGTTTAGTGGCTTTCCCATCAGGATGTCGTATGTGATCAAACAGGTCAGTAGGTAAGCGATCCGCCACATGTCTCTCCTCTTAGTTCAAGTATCTGTAATAAGAATAACATTAAAACAACAGCAACAATCAGAAACCCAAATGGACAGGATCTTGGTTCCCTAGGATTCCAGTATTCTCTCCTCCTCTCTCCCCTTTTGATTGGTGCAGCCAATCAGTTTACAATGGGGCAGGTGGTCCCAAACTGAACAACCAGTGACTTTGACTGCCATAGGGGTGGGAAGTAAAACCTGGAAGGGGCCATCCCAGTGAGGTTGGAGACCCCTTTGTGACAAGCACAAACAAACCCGGCTCCACCCGTGATGAGGCTGAAAGGGAGGGAACATTGCCATAGGTCATGGGCACCTGGGAGTGAAAGCCATTACTTTGGCAAGCTTAGTCTTAAGAGTCTGGTTAAAATGTTCAACAAGGACAGCAGCCTGAGGACAATAAGCACAATGCAGTTGCAGATGAATAGAAAGCTGGGAACAGAGTTCTTCATTAATGTAACTAGCAAAGTCCATTTTCCAAGCTAATGCACATAGGTGTTCTGAAGCAGAGAATAATTTCCTTAAGCAACATCTTCACCACAGTCCCAGCAGTAGCGTTAATAGTAGGGTAGGCATCAATCCACTTAGAAAAGACATCAACAATAACAAAAACATGTTTATAACATTGGCATTTACTCAACTCAATGTAGTCCAGTTGAAGTATCTCAAAAGGGATCACAGGGAACATCCTTGCTGGGGTTGTGCTCCTGACAGATCAGGCAACAGTCACAAACTCTCTGAACCAAAATACCGCAGGCGGGGATGCCACCAGCTGCTCAGAAGTAAGGCACTGACCGCTCTGGCCCCACAATGAGTTGTGCAATGAACATATTCAATAACCCACAGAGCAAGATCATCAGACATACAAGTTTGACCCACGGGAGTAGTCCAGAGTTGAGTGTCAGGGTCATACAAACAGCCCAACTCGGACCATAACAGCTTATCAGTGTCAGGGGCATCCCCCTGAAGTTTAACAACATCTTGGATGGTTGGCATTAATTCATGTCCCAATTTAGACACCATTATAATTCTAAACCTATCATCTTTAAACCTTTTCTTTTTGTTTGAACTGCTAACCGGTATTTTGCGTCAAAACTTATATGGATGTAGATTTCTGTTGCCAATAATTTGTCGGGTTGGATCAAGTTTGACCAAAGTTAGCGAAGGGTCGAACTGCCCTGAAATAAGTGAGAGGAAAACCAAACGGACAGTCATTCCCCAGCACCTAATCTGTCGACAGTCTGTCTGTACCGATTCGGGTCACAGCACCAAATGAGGGGGGTCACTCAGTTCCATGACCAGTCAATAAACACACCTGGAAAGGACTATTTGTCCATCACACAAGCAGTGACGGCCGGGTCGGTAGATTATTCTGATACGGCCGGGTCAGTAGATTTGATCAGCCCAGAAGTATGGGTACCTCTAGACCACCAAAGAATCCGACCCCTTTACAGAGTTTGCGGAGGGTTCATATACATTGTTTGTAGGCAGGCAGGGAGCATGATCACTTGGTAATAACTAATGAAATAGCATAAAGCATTTGTGCATACCATCTCATCCTAACACGATTTCTTGTAAACAACTTGTTATTAGAATGATCTTTGTCCTGCCTTGTGATTAGAATTAACTGTTATTTCTGTATTTTTATCAGAATTACATCAGTCTGCCATTTCTTGTTTCTGTCAGGTTCAGTGCAAACTAATTTGTCATAGAGTCATAGAGAAGTACAGCATAGACAGACCCTTTGGTCCAACTTGTCCATACCGACCAGATATCCTAACCTAATCTAGCTCCATTTGCCCACACTTGGCCCATGTCCCTCGAAACACTTCATATTCATATACCCATCCAAGTGCTTTTTAAATGCTGCAATTGTACCAACCTCCACCATTTCCTCTGGCAGCTCATTCCATACACGCACCACCCTCTGTGTGAAAAAGTTGCCTCTTACGTCCCTTTTACATCTTTCTCCTCTCACCCTAAACCTATGCCCTCTAGTTATGGGCTCCCACACTTCAGGGAAAAAGACTTTGTCTATTTATCCTATCCATGTCCCTCATGATTTTATAACCCTCTATAAGGTCACCTCTCAGCCTCTGATGCTCCAGGGAAAACAGCCCCAGCCTATTCAGCATCTCCCTATAGTTCAAATCCTCTAACCCTGGCAACATCCTTGTAAATCTTTTCTGAACTCTGTCAGGCCTCACAACATCCTTCCTATAGCAGAGGGACCAGAATTGAATGCAGTATTCCAAAAGTGGCCCAAACAATGAACTAACCAGTACAGCCGCAACATGATTTTCCAACTCCTATACTCAATGCACCAACCAATAAAGGTAAGCATACCAAACACCTTCTACACTATCCTATCGACCTGTGACTTTACTTTCAAGGAACTATGAAGCTGCACTCCAAAGTCTCTCCCCAGGACTTTCCCATTAAATGTATACATCCTGCTAAGATTTGCTTTTCCAAAATGCAGCACCTCGCCTTTATCTAAATTAAACTCCATCTGCCACTCCTCAGGCCATTGGCCCCAACTGATCAAGATCCCTTTGTAATCTGAGGTAACCTTCTTCGCTGTCCACTATTCCTCCAATTTTGTGTCACCTGCAAACTTAAACTATACCTCCTATGTTCACATCCAAATCATTTATATAACTGATGAAAAATAGTGGATCCAGCACCGATCCTTATGGCACTCCACTGGTCACAGGCCTTCAGTCTGAAGAGCAACCCTTTGTCTTCTACTTTCGAGATAGTTCTGCATTCAAATGGCTAGTTCTCCCTGTATTCCATGAAATCTAACCTTGCTAACTAATCTCTCATGGGAAACCCTGTCCAATGCCTTACTGCAGTCCATATAGATCACAACCGTTGCTCTGCCCCCATCAATCCTCTTTGTTACTTCTTCAAAAACACCCAATCAAGTTCGTGAGGCATGATTTCTCACGCACAAAGACATGTTGACTATCCCTCATCAGTCCGTGCCTTTCCAAATACATGTACATCCTGTCCCTCAGGGTTCCCTCCAACAACTTACCCACAACTGATGTCAGGCTCACTGGTCTATTGCTCCCTGGCTTTTCCTTACCACCTTTCTTAAATAGCGGCACCACATTAACCAACATCCAGTATTCCAGTACCTCACCTGTGATTATTTATGATACAAATATCTCAGCAAGGGGCCCAGCAATCACTTCCCTAGCCTCCCGCAGAGTTCTAGCATATACCTGGTCAGGCCCTGGGGATTTATCCACCTTTATACATTTCAATACATCCAGTACTTTCTTCTCTTTAAATACATTTCAATACATCCAGTACTTTCTTCTCTTTAATATGGACATTTTTCAAGGCGGTATCACTATCTATTTCCCCACATTCTATATCTTCCATGTCCTTTTCCACAATAAACACTGTTGCAAATTATTCATTTAATACCTCTCCATTTCCTGCAGTTCTGACCTTTCTGAACTTTGAGGGGCCCTATTCTCTCCCTCGTTACCCTTTTGTCCTCAATGTATTTATACAACCCTTTGGATTCTCTTTAACCCTATTTGCCAAAGGTATCTCATGTCCCCTTTTTGCCCTCCTGATTTTCCTCTTAAGTATACTCCTACTGCCTTCATATTCTAAGGTTCTCTTGATCTATCCTGTCTATACCTAATATATGCTTACTTCTTTTTCCTTAGTGTTTGGTGTTCAAGTGAGTTTTACAACTATGCCGAAGGAAACCTCTGAAGAGGAATCTCAGTGGATGCCAGATGTCAACTCTGTTTTTCTCTCAACAGAGGCTGTCAGACCTATTGGATTTCTGCAGCACTTTTTGTACATTTTTCAGATTTCCAGCCTCTACAGTATTTGGCGATGACATATATTGATATCGTGTCTTGCATGATCTCAGAGCAACCCAAAACATTAAATCCAATTAAGAACCTTCTGAAATGCAACGTAGGAAAGATCACAGTCAATTTTATGCATGGCAAGCTCCCATTGTGATGGTGACCAACTAACCTAACCTAACCTTTCTAGCTACACTGGTCAAGGGTTGACACATTGGACAATTCCTCTGCTCTCCTTCTAAGTTGTGCTATGGGGTGTTTTATGGACAGTTAAGGCCTTGGTTTAATATCACATCTGAAAAAAGTGGCAGTTCCAACAGTACAGCTTTAGTATCCCATTGGAAATATAAGCCAAGATTTGTTGCTCAATGCCCCCCTGTGAGAATAAGGTTTAGAAAAGAATAACCAGACCATCAGAGCTACACAGGAGATTCCTAGCCATCAGAG
>NW_025212452.1:2957-6250 GCF_004010195.1 Chiloscyllium plagiosum | reverse complement strand
AGGGGAAGGTGAAACATGTGAGGGGAAGGTTAAACATGCGAGAGGAAGATGAAACATGTGATGGGTTGGTTAAACATGCGAAGGGAAGGTGAAACATGCGAGGAGAAGGTTAAACATGTGGGGGGAATTTTAAACACGTGAGGGGAAGATGAAACATCCAAGGGGAAGGTGAAACATGTGAGGGTAAGATGAAACATGCTAGGGGAAGGTGAAACATAGGAGGGGAAGGGGAAACATGTGAGTGAAAGGTTAAACATGCGAGGGGAAGGTGAAACATGCGAGGGAAAGCTGAAACATGCGAGGGAAAGGTTAAACATGCAATGGGAAGGCTAATCGTGCGAGCGGGAGGTTAAAGTTGCGAGGGCAAGGTGAAACATGTGAGGGCAAGGCTAAACATGCGAGGGGTAGGTTAAACATGCGAGTTGAAGGTGAAACATGCGAGGGGAAGGTGAAACATGCGAGGGGAAGGTGAAACATGCGAGGGCAAGGTTAAACTAGTGAGGGGAAGGTGAAACACACGAGGGGAGGGTTAAACATGCGAGGGAAGGTTAAACATGTGAGGGAAAGGAGAAAAATGTGAGGGGAAGGTGAAACATGCGAGGGCAAGATTAAACTAGTGAGGGGAAGGTTAAACATGTGAGGGGATGGTTAAACATGCGAGGGGAAGATTAAATGTGCGAGGGGAAGGTGAAACATCTGAGGGGAAGGTTAAACATGTGAGGGGAAGGTGAAACATGCGAGGGGATGATGAAACATGCGAGGGGAAGGTGAAACATGCGAGGGGATGCTTAAACATGCGAGGGGAAGGCGAAACATGTGAGGGGAATGTGAAACATGTGAGGGGAAGGTTAAACATGTGAGGGGAAGATTAAATGTGCGAGGGGAAGGTGAAACATCTGAGGGGAAGGTTAAACATGTGAGGGGAAGGTGAAACATGCGAGGGGATGATGAAACATGCGAGGGGAAGGTGAAACATGCGAGGGGATGCTTAAACATGCGAGGGGAAGTTGAAACATGTGAGGGGAATGTGAAACATGTGAGGGGAAGGTTAAACACGTGAGGGGAAGGTTAAACATGCGAGTGGTAGGTTAATCATGCAAGAGGATAGTGAAACATGCGAGGGAAAGGTGAAAGATGCGAGGGGAAGGTTAAACATGAGAGGGGAAGGCGAAACATATGAGGGGAAGGTTAAAAATGCGAGGGGAAGGGGAAACATGTGATGGGAAGGTAAAATTAGTGAGGGTAAGGTGAGACATGTGATGGGAAGGTGAAACAGGCGAGGGGAAGGTTAAACATGCGAGGGGTAGGTTAAACATGCGAGGGGAAGATGAAACATATGAGGGGAAGGTGAAACATCTGAAGGGAAGGTTAAACATGCGAGGGGTAGGTTAAACATGCGAGGGGAAGATGAAACATATGAGGGGAAGTTGAAACGTGTGAGGGGAAGGTGTAACATGCGAGGGGTAGGTTCAACACGTGAGGGGAAAGTTAAACAAATGAGGGGAAGGTGAATCATGTGAGGGTATGATGAAGCATGTGAGGGGAAGGTGAAACATGTGAGGGCAAGGTTAAATATGTGAGGGGAAGATGACACATGCGAGGGGAAGGTGAAACATGCGAGGGAATGGTTAAACATGCGAGGGGAAGGTGAAACATGTGAGGGGAAGGTTAAACACATGAGGGGAAGGTTAAACATGTGAGGGTATGGTGAAACATGTGAGGGGAAGGTGAAACATGCGAGGGGAAGGTGAAACATGTGAGGGGAAGGTTAAACATGCGAGTGGTAGGTTAATCATGCGAGAGGATAGTGAAACATGCGAGGGAATGGTGAAAGATGCGAGGGGAAGGTTAAACATGAGAGGGAAAGGTGAAACATATGAGGGGAAGGTTAAAATGCGAGGGGTAGGGGAAACAGGTGATGGGAAGTTTAAACTAGCGAGGGTTAGGTGAAACATGTGATGGGAAGGTGAAACAGGTGAGGGGAAGGTTAAACATGTGAGGGGAAGGTGAAACATCCGAAGAGAAGGTTAAACATGTGAGGCGAAGTTAAACATGGGAGAGAAAAGTGAAACATGTGAGGGGAAGGTTAAACATGTGAGGGGAAGGTTAAACATGCAGGGTTTTGTTAAACATGCGAGGGGAAGGTGAAACAGGCGAGGGGAAGGTTAAACATGTGAGGGGAAGGTTAAACTTGCAAGGGGAAGGTTAAACATTTGAGGGGAAGGGGAAACATGTGAGGGGAAGGTTAAACACGTGAGGGGAAGGTTAAACATGTGAGGGGAAATTTAAACAAACGAGGGAAAGTTGATTCATGTGAGGGTATGGTGAAACATGTGAGGGGAAGGTGAAACATGCGAGGGGTAGGTGAAACATGTGAGGTGAAGGTGAAACATGCGAGGGGAGGGTTAAACATGTTAGGGGAAGATGAAACACGTGAGAGGAAGGAGAAACATGCGAGGGGAAGGTTAAACACGTGAGGGGAAGGATAAATATGTGAGGGGTAGGTTAAATTTGCGAGGGGAAGGTGAAAAATGTGAGGGGATGGTTAAACATGCGAGGGGAAGGTGAAACATGTGAGGGGAAAGTTAAACAAATGAGGGGAAGGTTAAACATGTGAGGGTATGGTGACACATGTGAGGGGAAGGTAAAACATGCGAGGGGTAGGTTAAACATGCGAGGTGAAGGTGAAACATGTGATGGGAAGGTTAAACATGTGAGGGGAAGATGAAACATGTGAGGGGAAGGTGAAACAGGTGAGGGGAAGGTGAAACATATGAGGGGAAGTTTAAATATGCGAGGGGAAGGTTAAACATGTGAGGGGAAGGTGAAACATGTAAGGGGAAGGTGAAACATGTGAGCGGAATGTTAAACATGCGAGGGCAAGGTTAAGCATGCGAGGGCAAGGTTAAGCATGCGAGCGGAAGGTTAGAAATGTGAGGGGAAGGTTAAACATACGAGGGGAAGGTGAAAAATTCGAGCAAAGGTGAAGCATTCGATGGGAAGCTGAAACATGTGAGGGGATGGTGAAACATATGAGTGGGACGTTAAACATGCAAGAGGAAGGTTAACCATGCGAGGGAAATGTTAAACATGTGAGGGGAAGGTTAAGCATGCGAGGGGAAGGTGAAACATATGAGGAGAAGGTTAAACATGCGAGGGGAAGGTGAAACATGTGAGGAGAAAGGTTAAACACATGAGGGGAAGGTGAAACATGCGAGGGGAAGGTTAAACACGTGAGGGGAAGATGAAACATGTGAGGGGAAGGTGAAACATGTGAGGGGAAGGTGAAACAT
>NW_025212452.1:0-819 GCF_004010195.1 Chiloscyllium plagiosum | reverse complement strand
AAGGTTAAACATGCGAGGGCAAGGTTAAACATGCGAGGGGAAGGTTAAACATGTGAGGGGAAGATTAAACTTGCGAGGGGAAGTTTAAACATGTGAGGGGAAGGTTAAACATGCAAGGGGAAGGTTAAACATGCGAGGGCAAGGTTAAACATGCGAGGGGAAGGTTAAACATGTGAGGGGAAGATTAAACTTGCGAGGGGAAGTTTAAACATGTGAGGGGAAGGTTAAACATGCAAGGGGAAGGTTAAACATGTTACAGGAAGGTTAAACATGTTACAGGAAGGTTAAACACATGAGGGGAATGTTAAACATGCAAGGGAGAGGTTAAGCATGCTACGGGAAGGTGAAACATGTGAGAGGAAGCAAAAACACAGTGTAGTTATTGCTCAACTTGTCATCCAAAGAGCCCAGGAAATGTTCTTGTGACTTTAATTTAAATCCCATTGTGGCAGATTGTAGAATTCAAACTCAAAACCTGGAGTTAAAAGGCAAATGATGACTGTGACACAATTGTCAGCTGTCGTAAAAAAACCCATCTGGTTCTCTAATGTCCTTTAGGATAGGAAGTCTGCCTCACATAAGTATGGCTTCAGATCTACAGCAATGTGTTTAACTCTGCACTGACCTTATAAGTGGCATGGCATTCAGTTGTATCAACCAGTAAAAAGTCTCAAAAATGGAATGGAACTGGATAGACAACCTGGCATCAACTAAGGCATCGGAAACAAAAGCAAACTCAGCCCTGTTGACTCTGCAAAGTCTCCTTGCCAACATCTAGGGGCTAGTCCCGAAATTGGGAGAGCTGCTTCATATACTGGT
>NW_025212451.1:25299-26795 GCF_004010195.1 Chiloscyllium plagiosum | reverse complement strand
CTGACTCCCTCACACTGACTGTGTCACTATCACCCTGACCCCCTCACACTTACTGCGTCACTATCACCTGACCCCCACACACTTACTGTGTCATTATCAACCTGACACTCCACACTTACTGTGTCACTATCACCCTGACGCCTCACACTTACTGCGACACTATCACCCTAACACCCCCACACTAACTGTGTCACTATCAGCCAGACCCCCTCACACATAATGCGTCACTGCCAGCCCCTCTCTCTCACACTTACAGTGTCACCGTCACCCTGACCACCTCACACTTACTGCGTCACTATCACCCTGATACCCTCACACTTACTGCGTCACTACTATTCTGACCCCCTCACACTTACTGTCTCACTATCACTCTGACCCCTCACAATTACCTCATCACTATGTCTCTGACCACTTCACATTTACTGCATTACTATCGCCCTGACCCCCTCACACTACTGCGTCACTATTATTCTGACACCCACACGCTTTCTGTCTCACTATCACTTTTGACACCTCACACTTACTGCGTCACTATCACCCTGAGCCCTCTCAAACTTGCTGTGTCACTGACACCCTCACCCCCTCACACCTATTATGTCATTATCACACTGATCCACTCACACTGCGTCACTGTCACCCTGACCCCGTCACACGTACTGCATCACTATCTCCCGGACAAACACACGCTCACTGCATCACTATCACCCTGAACCCTTCACACTTACTGTGTCACTATCACCCTGCCGTCCTCATACTTACTGCGTCACTATCACACGGTCACCCACACGCTGACTGCGTCACTCTCACTCTGCCCCCTCACACTTACTGCGTCACTATCACCCGGACTCCTTCACACTTACTGCGTACTATCACTCAGAACCCTTCACAATTACTGCGTCACTATCACCCAGACCCCCACACTTATTGCATCACTATCAGCTGGACACCCTCACACTCACTGCATCACTATCACCCTGACCCCTTCACGCTTACTTCATCATCGACACCCCGTCCCCCTCACATTTACTGCGTCACTATCACCCTGATACCCTCACTTTAACTGCGTCACTACTATTCTGACCCCCACACGCTTACTCTCTCACTATCACCCTGACATTTCACTCTTACTGCGTCACCGACACCCTGACCCCCTCACACTTACTGTGAGACTATCACCGTGCGCCCCCCGCACTGACTGAGTCACTATCACCCTCACACCCTCACACTCACTGCGTCACTATCTCCGTGACACCTCACTCTTACTGCGACACTATCAGCCTGACACCTCACACTTACTGTGTCACTATCACCCTGAGCCCCCTCACACTTACTGTGTCACTGTCAGCCTGACACCCCACATTTATTGTGTCACTATCACCCTGGCCCCTCACACTTTAATGCAGCGCTCTCACCCTGTCCCATCATGTTTACTGCATTATTATAAGCTTGACACCTCACACTCACTGCGTCACTATAACCCTGACCCTCTCACACTA
>NW_025212451.1:0-13299 GCF_004010195.1 Chiloscyllium plagiosum | reverse complement strand
TGTATAACACTGGGGTACAGTACTGGGGTGGGGACAGGTCTGTCACTGTATATCACTGGGGTACAGTACTGGAGTGGGGACAGGTCTGTCACTGTGTAACACTGGGGTACAGTACTGGGGTGGGGATAGGTCAGTCACTGTTTTACACTGGCGGCCATGTCTCTGGGTACTTTCAACAAAGAGTTGTATGGAGCTCTTAGTGATAGTGGAACCAAACGTTATGGGGATAAGGCAGGAACTCGATACTGATTGTCGATGATCAGCCATGATCATAATGAATGGTGGTGCTGGCTCGCAGGGCCGAATGGCCTACTCCTGCACCTATTGTATATTTTCTATTGGATCTCCCTCTGTACCCTCTCCAATGTCATCCCATCCTTCCTGTCGAGTGGGGACCAGAGCTGCACACAGTACTCCAACTGTGGCCAAAGCAAAGTCCTGTCCAGCTCCAACATCACCTCCCAGCTTTTATAATCTTTGTCATGACTAATAAAGGCAAGCGTCGCTCATTTCCTCTTCACTCCCCTATTAACCTGCCCTTTTCAACCAATGGATGGAGGATATAAAAAGAGGTGCGGGAGTGGCATTGCTAATCAGGGTTAGTATCACAGTTACAGAAAGGGAGGTCATTGGGGAGGGTTTGTCTTCAGAGTCAATGTGGATGGAAGACAGAGACAGGAAAGGAGCAGTCACTTTATTAGGAGTTTTCTAAAGACCCCCCCAATAGCTTCAGAGACACGGAGGATTTTGGAGAGGGGCAGAAGGAACAGGGTTGTTGTCATGGGTGACTTTAACTTCCCTGATATTAATTGGAACTTCCTGAGTTCAACTAGTTTGGAGCAGCAGTGTTTGTCAGATGTGTCCAGAGAGCGTTCCTGACTCAATATGCAGATTAGAGAGAAAGTGAGGGCTGCAGATGCTGGAGATCAGAGCTGAAAATGTGTTGCTGGAAAAGCGCAGCAGCTCAGGCAGCATCCGAGGAACAGGGCTTCCTGAAGAAGGGCTTATGCCCGAAACGTCGATTCTCCTGTTCCTTGGTTGCTGCCTGACCTGCTGCTCTTTTCCAGCAACACATTTTCAGCTCAATATGCAGATTAGCCCGACTAGAGGGGAGGATTTGGTGCTTGGCAACGAACGAGGCCAGGTGTCAGATTTCGGTGATCGTGATCACAACTCCCTGACCTTTACTATAGCCACGGAGAGGGATAGAAGCAGACAGTGTGGGAAAGTATTTAACTCGGGGAGGGAGGACTACAATGCTAATAGGCAGGAACTGGGGCACCTAAATTGGGAACAGATGTTCTGAGGGAAATACATGAGAGAAATGTGGAGGTTGTTCAGGGAGCACTTGCTGATAGGGCTGGATAGGTTTGTCCCACTGAGGCAAGGAAGGGATGGGAGGGTGTAGTGGGCAAAGTATTTGAGAGGTTTCTGAGAGACAGGATTTATGATTACTTGGAAACCCATAGCTTGATTAGAAATAGTCAGTATGGCTTTGTGAGGGACTGGTCATGCCTCACAAACCTTATTGAATTTTTTGAGTATGTGACAAAACACATTGATGAAGGTAGAGCAGTGGGTGTGGTGTACAAGAATTTTAGCAAGGTGTTTGATAAGGTTCCCCATGTAAGGCTCATTCAGAAAAGTAAGGAGGCATGGGATACAGGGAAATCTGGCTGTCAGGACACAGAATTGGCTGACCCATAGAAGACAGAGGGTGGTGGTAGATGGAAAGTATTCAGCCTGGAGCTCGGTGACTGGTGGCGTTCCGCAGGGATCGGTTCTGGGACCTCTGCTCTTTGTGATTTTTATAAATGACTTGGATGAGGAAGTGGAAGGTGGGTTAGTAAGTTTGCTGATGACACAAAGGTTGGAGGAGTTGTGGATAGTGTGGAGGGCTGTTGTAGCTTGCAATGGGACATTGACAGGATGCAGAACTGGGCCGATAAGTGGCAGATGGAGTTCAACCTGGAAAAGTGTGAAGTGATTCATTTTAGAAGGTCGAATTTGAATACAGAATACGGGTTTAAAGACAGGATTCTTGACAGTGTGGAGGAACAGGGGGATCTTAGAGTCCATGTCCATAGATCCCTCAAAGTTGCGACCCAAGTTGATATAGTTATTAAGAAGGTTCACGGTGTGTTGGCTTTCATTAGCAGGGGGATTGAGATTAAGAGCTGCGAGATTATGCTGCAGCTCGATAAAGCCCGAGTTAGACCACATTTGGAACATTGTGTTCAGTTCTGGTCGCCTCATTATAGGAAGGATGTGGAAGCTTTAGAGAGGGTGCAGAGGGAATTTACCTGGATGCTGCCTGGACTGGAGGGTGTGTCTTATGAAGAAAGGTTGAGGGAGCTAGGGTTTTTCTCATTCAAGTGAAGGATGAGAGGTGACTTGATAGAGACGTACAAGATGATGAGAGGCATAGATAGAGTGGATAGCCAGAGATTTTTTTCCCCGGGCAGAAATGGCCATCACGAGGGGGCATCATTTTAAGGTGATTAGCAGAATGTTTAGGGGTGATGTCAGAGGTAGGTTCTTTACACAGAGAGTGGTGAGTGCGTAGAATGCACTGTCAACGGTGGGAGTAGAGTCAGATACATTGGGGACATTTAAGCAACTCTTGGATAGACACACGGATGATAGTAAAATGAAGGGTATGTAGGTTCGTTTGATCTTAGAGTAGGATAAAAGGCTGGCACAGCATGAAGGTCATGTACTGTGTTGTACAGTTCCCATTACAATTATATTCACTCGAGTTTAAAAGAATGAGGGAGACCTCAGAAATTGATCAAATTCTAAATGACTAGACAGGGTGAACACAGGAAGGGTCTTCCTGATAATAGGGTGGGAGGGTGGGGTGGGTGGTCACAGTTTAAGGGAAAGGGTTAAAGCTTTTAGTGCTGAGATGTGGAGGAATGTTTTCACCCAGAGAGTGGGGAGCCTGTGGAATTCACCAGCACACGTGTTGAGGCCAAAACACTACGTGTTTATGAGGAGGTGGTAAATATAGCTCTTGTAGCTAAAGGGATCATGTGATTAGGGTGTTGAGCTTGATGATCGGCCACGACCATATTAAATGGTGTAACAGGCTCGAGGGGCCAAATGGCCTACTCCTGCTCGTATCTTCCATGTTTCTGTGTCACCCTCCCCCTTCAGGGTGAGCTGCACCATTCGGTGAGATCCCTGACTGCAGTACCATCAGACAGACAGACAGACACACACCACCCCCCCGCTGCCTTAACTCTGTCCCTATCACTCCTGCTTTCTTCTCCCTCTCCTCCTGGACGGCCTTGTCCCTTGTGCCTCTGTCCGCACTCCCTTGAGGAACCAGTAGCCTCCTGAGTATCCAAAATAGAAACTGATTTGTGACAGCGTTCCTAGGAGTCTCCTGTACTTCCTGCCTGTTTCTCTCCATCTGGTCACCCATTCCCTTCGTTCCTCTAGTCCCTTGAGCTGCTCTGTGACCATCTCTCGAAACGTGCTATCCACAGTAACTCCCAGCCTGACGGATGTGCTACAGTCTCTCCAACCGCTGTTCCAGCTCCGAGACCCAGAGCTCGTGTTTCTGCTGTTGGGAGCATGTCCTATACACGTGGCTGTCTCAGACACTAGTGGGCTCCATGACTGGCCATGGCAATCTCCTCCTATCCCACAAACACTCTGTGATTGCTTGCCATTCCGCCAAGTTTGCAATCAACAATTTCATAAATTTTACTCCAGTATTATAGGTTCCAAGTCAGCTACAGATAGCAAAGAAGGTAGTGAGCCAGTACTCACCCTTGAGGAACACCACCGCCTACTGTCCTCCAACCTGACAACAATCATTTACTACAACCCACCACTTTCTGTCCTTGAGACTAATTTTCTTTTCATTTAGGGGATATGAGCATCATTATTGCCCTGTCCCTAATTGCCCCTTGGGAAACTGGGGGTGAGCTGCCTTCTTGAACCGCTGTGCTGTAGGTAGACCCCCCAGTGCCCTGAGGGAGGGAATTCCAGGATTCTGACCCAGTGACAGTGAAGGAACGGAGATATATTTCCCAGTCAGGATGGTGAGTGGCTTGGAGGAGATGCTGCCCGACCTGCTGCGCTTTTCCAGCACCACGCACTCGACTCTGATCTCCAGCATCTGCAGTCCTCACTTTCTCCTAGCCAACAAACATTGACTTATTTATTCTAAAACCATACCCAGTAATGACTATGAACCAAACAGTCTGTTCTTATTCAGGCAGTTCGCACACTCTTTCTTCAATAAGGATCACACTGAACACTCCAATTCTCTGGCACCTCCCCTTATCTAGTGGAGACTGGATGAATACGACATGTTCTGCTCTCACCACCTCATTCCCTTTATCGACCCCCTACACCATCCCCAGAAGACTGGCTTTGTTTCCTCTTCCTTTCCCCTTGTTCGTACATACCCAGCCTGGCCCTGAAACATCTCCTCCACAGAGATAACTGACATGAATTCCTCACATTCCCCGGTTCCATTAGCTCTGGCTCAAGCTCTGCCCATCACAATAAAGATCACCCCTTTCCAGTTCAGACTTTCTAAAGTGAGATAGCCTGTTTCAAAATCCTTCTCAGTGAAACCTTCCGATACAATGATTACTCTTGGCCAAGTGCTTCCCACACACACAGTTGGTGCCCTTGGGCCACCTCACTCCACAGCACAAGATCCACCAATCCCTGCCTCATGGCTGCGCTAAGAACACTCTGATCAAGGATGTTTGACTGAACATATTTCAGAATTTCCTTCCCATCCTTACCTTTTACACTAAATTTATCCCAATCAATAATTGGGTTATTAAATCCTCCCCTGCCTTGCAAAGCTCTGTGATTCGTCCCCTTGTCTCTCTCACGATTTGAAAGTTTCTTGATTACACTAAGCATGATCTCATTTTTCTTACTTCTCAACTCGAACCAATTGGAGTCTTTCCTTGTCCCATCAAGGGCAGCTTCTCATTTTCAATATATTGAGCCTAAGAGAGGCAGTGTTTTAACCGGTAACTAAATCAAGGGTTATAGGGAAAAGGCAGGAATGTGGAATTGAGGATCAACAGATCAGTCGTCATGATTTGGAGATGCCGGTGTTGGACTGGGATGTACAAAGTTAAAAATCACACAACACCAGGTTATCGTCCAACAGGTTTAATTGGAAGCACACTAGCTTTCAGAGCGACGCTGGTGTTGTGTGATTTTTAACTCAGATCAGTCGTGATCTTTTTGAATGGTGGAGCAGACTCAATGGGCTGAATGGCCCACTTCTGTTTTTATTTATTCAATTTTGTGGGATGTGGACATCACTGGCTGGGTCCAGCATTTATTGCCCGTCCCTAGCTGCCCTTGAGAAGGTGGGGGTGAGCTGCCTTCTTGCTGTCCACCTGCAATACCCTGAGGGATGGAATTCCACAATTTTGACCCAGCAGCAGTGAAGAAACGGTGATATATTTCCCAGTCAGGATGATGAGTGGCTTGGAGGGGAACTTGCAGGGGGTATCTGTTGCTCTTGTCCTTCTAGATGGCAGTGGTTGTGGGTTTGGAAGGTGCTGTCTGAGGATCTTTGCTGAATTTCTGCAGTGCATCTTGTAGATAGTAAATGCTTTTGTTCCTACATCTTATGGTCTTAACATTACAATGTTTTCTCTGGTCAATTCTGCCACCCCACCTCCCTTTTCACATTCTCTAACCTTAATGAAGACTCCTTGAATATTCAGTGGCAGTTCCTCACTGCTTTAACCATGTTTCCATTATTACCACCAGCTGTAATTTGTGGTTGTTCACTTCTCAGCCTCACTCACCACACTGTGGGATAGACATACATGGAAATCCTGTCTCTCAGTTCCTCTTTGTCCTTCTCAGTCCGTTCCTGGCTAATATGTTAGCACGTCTTTCTCTCAGACTGTCTGACACTCACTTTGTGCACCTTATTCCATTTTGCTGCTTCCATGTGCTGGTGCCCATCCTCCTGTTAATTCAGTTTAAAGCCAGTCCACCCGGACACTGGTGATGGGTGAAGAAGCAAATGATAATCTGAGCACAGGGGTGCAGGGTGACCCCACGGGAGGGGGGGGGGTGGCGGGGAGTGGAATGGTGGATTCAAAAAGTCCCCACTGTCAGATCAGGCGACAAGAGACTGCATATCTGTAAAGTTGCGAACTACATTTGCAACATGAGCCCAGTCACTGTCACTTGACACATCTCTGAAACCTGAGCACCCATCATCAGGATCATGTGCATAATCACAGCACCTGTGACTCTGACATCAGTGAAGGCAGGACACACTCGATGGATTGAATGGCCTACCACTGCTCTGGATTAAAGTCATAGGCAGGTTGTACCAGGGTCACTCGGCTCCATCCTGGGGTGAGGGAGGAGTGAGGAGAGGGACAAGATTGTGAACCCAGAGGTCCCAAGGTAATGGTTTACACATAAGGACCAGTACATGAAGGGCATTGGGCAGATGTGTCCTTACGCATCAGCATCCCTGACTGAGCAGTCCTCTTGTAGATATCCTCTGTTTACCTTAAATGGGGACAGGGCTAGAAAAGGTGCCCTCAAAATAGCCTGTGGCACTTTCTCTCGGCTCAGGTGTCGGTCATTCTGCTTAAGTAAGATGTGCTCAGCACCAGCCCACAGGATTGTCTCTCTTAAGGATGACAATCATTGCTGGAAAGATCATTCCCACCTCCTCAAACATGAGCCTGCCCTGGCAGCTGACATTTTCCAGGTATCCTCCAGTCACTGTTGTCAAATCAATGGGAAGAGCACCATCAATGGGAGGGCTGCAACAAGCAACCAAATATCAGAGCAACAAATGTGGTTACTTTGATGGTATCCAGCTGTGCTCTTCAAAACTGGTGGCTTCTTCCTCATATCAAGACTCCATGCACTCAAGCAATAGTTTGGGAGAAAAAAATAGTTATTTGCTGCATTTTCCCCCCCTCTAATTCAGGAATGAGAGAATTCTAACTATCTTCAAGTAGGGAGATATGTCATGGTGTGGACATGGTGGAGGTATTTTCCTCTTGTCCACAGAAAAGTTTGTTGTGTATTCTCCTGAATCCTGTGAATGAGGGAATCCTGTCCAAGTCACAAGTGAGGCTTTGTACCTTCCAGAGGAACCTCTGACATAGTCTTTGTTGCCAGACAAACCTAAGAAGAATGCTGGGAGCGAGACCAGGAACTCTACATTGAGGGGAGAGTGACAGCCCTTGACATCCAGGCTGCATTCAACTGAGTGCGGCATCGAGAAGCCCTAGAAAATCTGGGTATTCAAAGGCAAACTCTCCACTGGTTAGAGTCATACCTGGCACAGTGGAAGATGGTTGGAGTTGTTGGAGGGTCAGTCATCTCAGCTCCAGGACACTTCTGCAGGAGTCCCTCAGGGTAGCGTCCTAGGCCCAACCATCTTCAGCTGCTTCAATAATGACCTTCCCTCCATCATAAGGTCAGAAGTGGGGATGTTCACTGATGATTGCACAATGTTCAGCACCATTTGTAACAACTCAGATACTGAAGTAGTCCATGTTCACTTAGAAACAGAAACTAGGAGCAGGACTAGGTCATCCAGCCCTTCAAAGCTGATTTAATGCAATCATGGCTGATCATCCAACTCAGTACCCTTTTTCCCTTTTCTTCCCATACTCACCAATCTCTTTCATCCCATGAACTATTTCTACATCTTTACCGAAATGCAGCAAAACCTGAACAATATCCAGGCTTAGTCTGAAAAGTGGCAAACAACATCTGCACCAGCAAGAAACAATCTAACCACCAATCTGTCACATTCAATAGTGTTACCATCATTGTATCCCCCCACTATCAACATCCTGGGGGTCACCATTGACCAGTAACTCAACTGAAATCACCACATAAACACAGCGGCTACAAGAACAGGTCAGAGGCTGGGAATACTGCAGAGAGTAACCCCCCTCCTGACTCCCCAAAGCCTGTCCACCATTTACAAGGTACAAGTCAGGAGTGGGAGGGAATACTCCCCACTTGCCCCGGATGGGGGCAGCTCCAACAATACTCAAGAAGCTTAACGCCATCCAGGACAAAGCAGACGCTTGATTGGCACCACATCCACAAACACCCACTCCCTACCCCACCGATGCTCAGTAACAGCAGTGTGTACCATCTAGAAGATGTGCTGCAGAAATTCACCAAAGATCCTCAGACAGCACCTTCCAAACACATAACCACTTCCATCTAGAAGGACAAGGGCAGCAGATACATGGGAACACCACCCCCTGCAAGTTCCCCTCCAAACCATTCCCCATCCTGACTTGGAAATATCTTACCGTTCCTTCAGTGTCACTGGGTCAGAATCCTGGAAAGCCCAACCTAATGGCATTGTGGGTCTACCTACTGCACATGGATTGCAGCGGTTCAAGAAAGCAGCTCACTCCCACCCTCTCAAGGGGGGCAACTCGGGACGGGGTAATAAATGCTGGACAAGCCAGCAACACCCACATCCCATTAGGGAAGTTTTTTAAACGTTTGAGGTGCCTCAAGCACTTCATAAATGATGATCAGAAATGTTGATATCCAGTAAATATCATCACAATCCTGTCACTGCCAGGGCTTAGATGGTTAAAGGTCCTGTCTAGTAAACAGGAGATCCTGGGTTCAAATCCCAGTGGTGCCTGCTTGCTGTGTCAAAAGGTCGTTGTTTTATGGGCGGCATGGCGGCTCAGTGGTTAGCACTCACAGTGGCAGAGACACGGGTTCCGTTCCCGCCTCAGGTGACTGACTGTGTGGAGTTTGCACATTCTCCCCGTGTCTGCATGGGTTTCCTCCCACAATCCAAAGATGTGCAGGTCAGGGTGAATTGGCCAAGCTAAATTACCCTTAGTGTTAGGTGAAGGGGTAAATGTAGGGGAATGGGTCTGGGTGGGTTGCGCTTCGGCGGGTCGGTGTGGACTTGTTGGGCCGAAGGGCCTATTTCCACACTGTAAGTAATCAAATCTAATCAAACCTGACCAAGCTGCTTGCTCACACCAGCCTGACCATCACTGACATACCTGTGCTACAGAATGGAGATGACTGCAGTGTCACCATCTACTCTGCACCACAGTCACTCTCAATCTCTGGCCTGTCCTTGAATGTTGTCAAAACAAACCTCACCTGAACAGTGACCTGACCAGTGAAATATTCCATGTAAATGTTCAAGGAGAAATTTCCCATTCCTTACACAACAACACACAAGTCTGGAGAATATGTAGGCCATTCAGTCCCTTCAGCCTGCTCCTCCTTCCAATAAGGTCATGGGTAATCGCTATGCTTACGATTCCGCATTCCTATCTAGGCTGATAGATTCTTGTTAGGTAAAGGAATCGTTCCTATCTACACATCTTAAAAATATTCACAATCCCACCTCTACCAACTTCTGAGGCAGAGTTCCAAAGTCACACAACCCTCAGAAAAATAAAATCACTTCTGAAAACAGTGTCCCCAGTTCTGGACTGACCTACTAAAGGATACATCCTTTCCATGTTGCCCCTTGTCCAGACTATTCAGGATCTTATACACTTCAATCAAGTCACCCCTCATTCTTCTCAATCACAAGAAAACAAGCCGAGTCGGTCTAACCTTTCCTCATAGAACAACCCCCTCGATCGAGGTATCAGTCTGGTAAACCTCCTTTGAACCATCTCCAATACAGTTACAGATGGCGCCGAATATGGTCGACTCCTTGCGAGTTCCTGCACACAGATCTAAGTTTTCTATTTCCTACAACCGTTCTACATTTTTTAAACTTAATAGCATGCTTTTAAAAATTACTAACATTCGCCTGTACCTGTGTTTTTATTTTTGCCACGGTTTACCTATTATTTACTATCTATACTATTTAACTCTGTGATCTGCCTGTATTGCTCACAAGACAAAGCTTTTCACTGTGCCTCAGTACATGTGACAATCAATTCAATTAAATAATGACTCAATGGTCAGCACTGCTGCCTCACAGTGCTTGGGACCTGGGTTCAACTCCACCCTCAGGTGACTGCCTGTGTGGAGTTTGCACATTCTCCCCGTGTTTGCATGGGTTTCCTCTGGGTGCTCCGGTTTCCTTCCACAGTCCAAAGATGTACAGGTTAGAGTGGACTGGCCATGCGACATAGAGTCATAGAGATGTACAGCATGGAAACAGACCTTTTGGTCCAACCTGTCCATGCTGACCAGATATCCCAACCCAATCTAATCCCACCTGCCAGCACTTGGCCCATATCCCTCCAAACCCTTCCTATTCATATACCCAACCAGATGCCTTTTAAATGTTGCAATTGTACCAGTCTCCACCATTTCCTTTGGCAGCTCATTCCATACACGTACTACTCTCTGTGTGAAAGGTCTCTCATATCTTATTCCAGAGGTGTGCAATAACAGCTCTGAATTTGTTTTAACCAACATGCTCAGTGTTTACAGAACAATTAATGTTGCGAAGGGAATCAGGTGACAGCTCTTAATTGCTGACTGGATCTATAAACAAGTATCTAGGAACAGCTGGGACTGTGGAAGAGAGCTCAAACAGACAAGGGGCTGGAGAAACTCAGCAGATTTAGCAACATCTGTGCAATGAGAAACAAAGTTAACGGTTCGAGACCGGTGACTCTTCAACAGACCAAAGAACTGTTGGACTCATATATTCAATAAATTCTCGGCACAAATAAAGTATCTCTCCCTCTCTCCTGGCTTCAATTTGAGCAGTCAAGGTTAGAATTTACTAAAGTCCAAGTGCGACCTATCAGTTTGTCCACCTGGACCAGGACAGGGGTCCATCCTGCACCTAGAACATAGAAAAGTACAGCCCAGAACAGGCCCTTTGGACCACGCTGTTGTGTCGAGGGTTAATCCTAACGTAAAATAACTTAACCTACGCACTCCACAACTCACTGCTCTCCACGTGTCTGTCCAGCAGTCGCTTAAATGTCCCTGATGACTCTGCTTCCACCACCATCGCTGGCAACGCATTCCATGCATTCACAATTCTCTGCGTAAAGAACCTCTCTCTCATGTCTCCTCTATACCTTTCTCCTAATATCTTAAAACTATGACCCCTCGTACCCGTCAATCCTGCCCTAGGGAAAAGTCTCTGGCTATTGACTCCATCCATGCCTCTCATTACCTTGTGTACCTCGATCAGGTCTCCTCTCTTCCTCCTTCTCTCCAGAGAGAAAAGTCCAAGCTTATTCAACCTCTCTTCATAAGGTAAGTCCTCCAGTCCAGGCAGCATCCTGGTAAACCTTCTTTGCACCCTCTCCAAAGCCTCTGTATCTTTCTTATAGTAGGGAGACCAGAACTGGACACAATATTCCAAGTGTGGTTTCACCAGGGACTTGTAGAGTTGTAGCAAAACCTCACGGCTCTTAAACTCGATCCCCCTGTTAATGAAAGGCAAAACACCATATGCTTTCTTAATAACCCTGTCCACTTGGGTGGCAACTTTGAGGGATCTATGTACTTGAACACCCAGATCCCTCTGTTCCTCCACACTGCCAAGAATTCTGCCTTTATTCCTATATTCAGCATTCAAGTTTGACCTTCCAAAATGCATCACTTCACATTTATCCAGGTTGAACTCCATCTGCCATTTCTCAGCCCAGTTCTGCATCCTGTCTATGTCACGCTGCAGCCTACTATTGACGACACCTCTAACCTTTGTGTCATCTGCAAATTTACTAACCCATCCCTCAACCTCCTCATCCAAGTCATTTATAAGAACTACAAAGAGCAGAGGCCCAAGAACAGAGCCCTGCAGGACCCCATTCAACACTGACCTCCAGGCAAAATACTTTCCATTTACAACCACTCTCTGCCTTCTATCAGCCAACCAATTCTGAATTCAGACAGCCAAATCTCCCTGTATCCCATACTTACTGACTTTACGAATGAGCCTACCATGGGGAACTTTACCAAATGCCTTGCTGAAGTCCATATACACCACATCCACTGCCCGTCCTTCCTCAACCTGCCTCGTCACCTCCTCAAAGAACTCAATAAAATTTGTGAGGCATGACCTGCCCCTCACAAAGCCATGCTGACTGCCTTTAATCACACTATGCTTTGCCAAATAGTCATAAATCCTATCCCTCAGAATTCTTTCCAAAACTTTGCTGACCACAGACATAAGACTGACTGGTCTGTAATTGCCAGGGATTTCCATATTACTCCTTCCAATCCTCCAGTACAACTCCCGTGGAGAGTGAAGAGGCAAAGATCTTCGCCAGCGGCTTAGCAACCTCCATTCTTGCTTCCTGGAGCAGCCTAGGATAAATCTGGTCTGGCTCTGGGGACTTATCAACCTTAATGTTTTCCAAAATTTCCAGCACATCAACTTCATCAATCTTGATCTGGTCAAGACTGTTTCCCAGCTCCTCAAAGTTCTCATTCACAACAAGGTCCCTTTCCTTAATGAAAACCAAAACAAAAAACTCATTCAGGGCTTCCCCTCTCTGCTCAGACTCCACGCACAAGTTCCCTACTCTATCCCTACCTTCTCCCTGATCATTCTCTTATTCCTCACATATGAGTAAAATGCCTTTGGGTTCTCCCTAATCCTTTTCGCCAAGCCTTTTTCATGCTCCCTCCTGGCTCTCCTCAGTCCATTTCTGAGCTCCTTTCTAGCAAGCCTGTAATCTTCTAAAGCTGTGTTAGATCCCTACTTCCCCCACCTCCTTCCCTCTGTCAGCTGCTGTTTCCTTCAGTTTTTGCAACTTCTTGTATTTGGATGCAAATGACTGGATCTTCAGATGCATCGAATTCTAATGTGATTCATTCCAATTTGCACGAACCTCAATGCCAGGATGCCCCAACAATCACGTGATTGAATATGAGTATTGATATGAAATCCAAGCTGGATCAGTGCAGCATACTGTGATGAATAAATAACGCATGGGCGAAGAAAGATTTGTGAAAAACTGAAATCCAAAACAGCCCATAACAAATGTGGTTTGTGGAATGTATTTTCCTTCTCATCAGCTCTGAAAAGTTGTGGCTGCGAATTGCTGAAACAGAGACTGACCTGCCCAGCTGCCTCTCCTAGGTTCCCTCTTGACCCACTGGGTTTAGGCCAATCCGACAGCTGTCCCGTCTCCCACTGCTGGGCACCACCAGTTGTGATCCTCTCTCTTCAGATGTCTTCCTTTTACAGTGGGGTGCCACTCCAGACTCTCTTCTTCACTGCCGACACAATTTTTATCTTCACCCGCATTTCCCCCTCACGTTAGGTCGGTCACTCCCTCAGCCCAGGTGTCAATCTCTCACAGTTACCCCTCACTCCAGACCTTCTTC
>NW_025212450.1:24415-26790 GCF_004010195.1 Chiloscyllium plagiosum | reverse complement strand
CTCTGTTCCAGAATCTAACCCCTGGATTGACCCAGTTGATCCCACACACTCAGGCACTTTGTTCCAGGCCCAAAACCCTGGATGGACCCAGCCTACCCCACACTCTCAGACACTGTGTTCCAGGACCTAACCACTGGATTAATCCAGCCTATATGTTCCAGAACCTAGCCCCTGGATTAATCCGTCCTGTCCCACACTCTCAGTCACTGTGTTCCAGACCCAAACCACTGCATTAAACTGGCCTACCCCACCCTCTCTGGCACTGTGTTCCAGGACCTAACCCCTGGAGTAATCCGGCCTATCCCACACTCTCAGGCACTGTGTTCCAGAACCTAACCCCTGGATTGACTCGACCAATACCACACTCTCAGACAGTGTAATCCAGACCCTTACACCTGGATTTACCCAGCCACCCACACAGCCTCAGGCACTGTGTTCCATACCCTAACCCCTGGATTGACCTGGCCTCCTCCTCACTCTCTGACACTGTCTTCCAGACTGTAACCCCTGCATTAAACCGGCCTCCGCCACACTCTCAGACACGGTGTTCCAGAACCTAACCCCTGGAATGATCCGACCTACCCTACACTCTCTGGCATTGTGTTCCAGACAATAACCCCTGGAATAATCCGGCCTATCCCACACTCTCAGGCACTGTGTTCCAGAGCCTAACCCATGGATTGACCCGGCCTATCCCACACTCTCTGGCATTGTATTCCAGACCCTAACACCTGGATTAATCCGGCCCACCCCACTCTCAGGCACTCTGTTCCAGAATCTAATCCTTGGATTGACCCGGCCTCCCCCACACACTCATGCACTTTGTTCCACACCCTTACCCCTGGATTGACCCAGCTTCCCCTCACACTCTAGCATTGTGTTCCAGACCATAACCGCTGGATTAATATGGCCTATCCCATACGCTCAGGCACTCTGTTCCAGATTCTAACCCCTGCATTAAACCGGCCTCCGCCACATTCTCAGACACGGTGTTCCAGAACCTAACCCCTGGATTGATCCGACCTACCCTACACTCTCTGGCATTGTGTTCCAGACAATAACCCCTGGAATAATCCGGCCTATCCCACACTCTCAGGCACTGTGTTCCAGAAGCTAACCCCTGGATTGACCCAGCCTCCCCACGCTCTCAGGCACTGTATTCCAGACCCTAACCCATGGATTGACCCGGCCTATCCCTCTCTCAGACTCTGTATTCCAGACCCTAACACCTGGATTAATCCGGCCCACCCCACACTCTCAGGCACACTGTTCCAGAATCTAATCCTTGGATTGACCCGGCCTCCCCCACACACTCAGGCACTTTGTTCCACACCCTTACCCCGGATTGACCCAGCCTCCCCTCACACTCTAGCATTGTGTTCCAGACCATAACCCCTGGATTAATATGGCCTATCCCATACACTCAGGCACTCTGTTCCAGACTCTAACACCTGCATGAAACCGGCCTCCCCACACTCTCAGGCACTATGTTTCAGACCCTAACCCCTGAAGTAATATGGCCTATCCCACACTCTCAGACACTGTGTTCCAGACCCTAACACCTGGATTAATCCGGCCCACCCCACACTCTCAGGCACTCTGCTCCAGAATCTAATCCTTGGATTGACCCAGCCTAACCCACACTCTCAGGCACTATGTTCCAGACCCTAACCCCTGGATTAATCCGGGCTATCCCACGCTCTCAGGCCCTGTGTTCCAGACACTAACCCGTGGATTAATCAGGCCTACCCCACACTCTCTAGCAGTGTGTTCCAGATACTCACCCCTGAATTAATCCGGCCTATCCCACACTCACAAGCACTGTGTTCCAGACACTCACCCCTGGATTAATCCGGCCTATTCCAAACTCTCAGGCACTGTCTTCCAGAACCTTACCACTGCATTAAACCAGCCTCCCACACACTCTCAGACACTGTGTTCCATACACTAACTCCTGGATTGACCAGGTTTATCCCACACTCTCAGGCACTGTGTTCCAGACCCTAACCCTTGGATTGACCCAGCCTCCCCACACTCTCAGCCACTGTGTTCCAGACCCTAATCCCTGGATTGACCCAGCCTCCCCACACTCTCAGCCACTGTGTTCCAAATCATAACCCCTGGTTTGACCCAGCCTCCCCACACTCTCACCCACTGTCTTCCAGACCCTAACCCCTGGGTTAATCTGACCTATCCCACTCTCTCAGACACTGTGTTGCAGACCCTAACCCGTGCATTAAACCGGCCTCCCCACACTCTTAGGCACTGTGTTCCAGACCTTGTACCCTGGATTAAACCAGCCTCCCACACACTCTCTGGCACTGTGTTACAGACCCTAACCCCTGGAGTAATCCGGCCTATCCCACAATCTCAGG
>NW_025212450.1:14488-23644 GCF_004010195.1 Chiloscyllium plagiosum | reverse complement strand
CCTGTATTGACTCAGCCTCCCCCACACTCTGAGACATTGTGTTCGAGACCCTAACCCCTGGAGTAATCCGGCCTATTCCACTCTGTCAGGCACTGTGTTCCAGACCCTAACCCGTGGATTGACCCGGCCTATCCCACACTCTCAGGCACTGTGTTCCAGACCCTGACCCCTGCATGAAACTGGCCGAACCCACACTCTCAGACGCTGTGTTGCAGACCCTAACCCTTGCATTAAACCGGCCTATCCCACACTCTCAGGCACTGTATTCCAGACCCTAACTCCTGGATTCACCAGCCTTATCCCACACTCTCAGGCACTGTGTTCCAGACCCTAATCCCTGGATTGACCCAGGCTCCCTACACTCTCACCCACTGTGTTCCAGACCCTTATCCCTGGATTGACCAGCCTTATCCCACACTCTGAGCCACTGTGTTCCAGACCCTAATCCCTGGACTGACCCGGCCTAACCCTCACTTTCAGACACTGTGTTCCAGACCATAACCCCTGGAATGACCTGGCCTCCCCCACACTCTCAGCCACTGTGTTCCAGACCCTAACCCATGTATTGACTCAGCCTCCCCCACACTCTGAGAGATTGTGTTCGAAACCCTAACCCCTGGGTTAATCTGACCTATCCCACTCTCTCAGACACTGTGTTGCAGACCCTAACCCGTGCATTAAACCGGCCTCCCCACACTCTTAGGCACTGTGTTCCAGACCTTGTACCCTGGATTAAACCAGCCTCCCACACACTCTCAGGCACTGTCTTCCAGACCCTAACCCCTGGAGTAAACCAGAGTATCCCACACTCTCAGGTACTGTGTTCTAGACCCTAACCCCTGGATTAATCCGGCCTATCCCAATCTCTCAGATACTGTGTTCCAGACTCTAACCCCGGATTAAGCCGACCTGTCCCACACTCTCAGGCGCTGTGTTCCAGACCCTGAACCCTGCATGAAACTTGCCGAACCCACACTCTCAGACGCTTTGTTGCAGACCCTAACTACTGGATTCACCAGCCTTATCCCACACTCTCAGGCACTGTGTTCCAGACCCTAAGCCCTGGATTGACCCAGGCTCCCTACACTCTCAGCCACTGTGTTCCAGACCCTAATCCCTGGATTGACCAGCCTTATCCCACACTCTGAGACACTGTGTTCCAGACCCTAATCCCTGGACTGACCCGGACTAAACTTCACTTTCAGACACTGTGTTCCAGACCATAACCCCTGGAATGACCTGGCCTCCCCCACACTCTCAGACACTGTGTTCCAGACCCTAACCCCTGTATTGACTCAGCCTCCCCCACACTCTGAGAGATTGTGTTCGAAACCCTAACCACTGGGTTAATCTGGCCTATCCCACTCTCTCAGACACTGTGTTGCAGACCCTAACCGGTGCATTAAACCGACCTCCCCACACTCTTAGGCACTGTGTTCCAGACCTTGTACCCTGGATTAAACCAGCCTCCCACACACTCTCTGGCACTGTGTTACAGACCCTAACCCCTGGAGTATACCGGCCCAGCCCACAATCTCAGGCACTGTGTTCCAGAGCTAAGCCTGGATTGACCCAGCCTAACCCACGTTCTCAGGCACTGTGTTCCAGACCCTAACCCCTGGATTGACCCAGCCTCCCAACACTCTCAGCCACTGTGTTCCAGACCCTAATCCCTGGATTGACCCAGCCTCCCCACACTCTCAGCCTCCACCACACTCTCAGACACTGTGTTCCCGACCCTAACTCCTGTATTGACTCAGCCTCCCCCACACTCTGAGAGATTGTGTTCGAAAACCTAACCCCGAGGTTAATCTGGCCTATCTCACTCTCTCAGACACTGTGTTGCAGACTCTAACCCGTGCATTAAACCGGCCTCCCCACACTCTTAGGCACTGTGTTCCAGCCCTTGTACCCTGGATTAAACCAGCCTCCCACACACTCTCTGGCACTGTGTTACAGACCCTAACCCCTGGAGTATACCGGCCTATCGCTAAATCTCAGGCACTGTGTTCCAGAGCTAAGCCTGGATTTACCCAGCCTAACCCACGCTCTCAGGCACTGTGTTCCAGACCCTAACTCGTGGATTGACCCGGCCTATCCCACACTCTCAGGCACTGTCTTCCAGACCCTAACCCCTGGATTAATCCGGCCTATCCCAATCTCTCAGATACTGTGTTCCAGACTCTAACCCCTGGATTAAACTGGCCTAACCCACGCTCTCAGACGCTTTGTTGCAGACCCTAACCCTTGCTTTAAACCGGTCTATCCCACACTCTCAGGCACCGTATTCCAGACCCTAACTCCTGGATTCACCAGGCTTATCCCACACCCTCAGGAACTGTGTTCCAGACCCTAACCCCTGAATTAATCCGGCCTACCCCAAACTCTCAGGCACTGTCTTCCTGACCCTAACCCCTGGAGTAATCCAACCTATTCCACTCTGTCAGGCACTGTGTTCCAGACCCTAACCCCTGGATTGACCTGGCCTCCCCCACACTCTCAGGCACTGTTTTTCGGACCCTAACCCCTGGATTAATCTGGGCTATCCCACAATCTCAGGCACTGTGTTCCAGAGATAAGCCTGGATTGACCGAGCCTAACCCACACTCTCAGGCACTGTGTTCCAGACCCTAACACCTGGATTGACCCGGCCAACCCCACACTCTCAGGCGCTGTGTTCCAGACCCTAACCCCTGGGTTGACTTAGCCTCCCCTACACTCTGAGACATTGTGTTGCAGACCCTTACCCCTGGATTGATTCAGCATCCCCCACTCTGTCAGACACTGTGTTCCAGACCATAACCCCTGGATTAATCCGGACTAACCCACTCTCTCAGACACTGTGTTCCAGACCATAACCCCTGGATTAATCCGGGCTATCCTACAATCTCAGGCACTGTGTTCCAGAGATAAGCCTGGATTGACCGAGACTAACCCACACTCTCAGGCACTGTGTTCCAGACCCTAACCCCTGGATTAACCCGGCCGATCCCACACTCTCAGGCACTGTCTTCCAGACCCTAACCCCTGGAGTAAAGCAGACTATCCCACACTCTCAGGCACTGTGTTCCAGACCCTAACCCCTGCATTAATCTGGCCTATCCCACACTCTCAGACTCTGTATTCCTGACCCTAACCCCTGGATTAATCTGGTTTATCCCACAATCTCAGGCACTGTGTTCCAGACCATAACCCCTGAATTAATCCGGGCTATCCCACTCTCTCAGGCACTGTGTTCCAGACACTAACCCATGGATTAATCTGGCCTACCCCAAACTCTCTAGCAGTGTGTTCCAGACTCTAACCCCTGCATGAATCCGGCCTACCCCACACTCTCAGCCACCCTGTTCCAGACTCTAACTCCTGGATTGACCCAGCCTCCCCACACTCTCAGCCACTATGTTCCAGAGCCTAATCGCTGGACTGACCCGGCCTAATCCACACTCTCAGACACTGTGTTCCAGATCCTAACCCCTGAATTAATATGGCCTCCCCCACACTCTCAGGCACTGTGTTCCAGACCCTGACCCCTGGATTGACTCAGCCTCCCCCACTCTCTCAGGACACTGTGTTCCAGACCCTAACCCCTAAATTAATCTGGTTTATCCCACAATCTCAGGCACTGTCTTTGTTGGGGAGATTTCACTGGGGTGTTTAATGTCGGGCTAGGGAGGGTGACACTAGTTCTGCAACAGGCACTTCTAGCCCTGAAATGGTTAACAACAGCCAAGCGAGCTGCTGCTGGCGACTGCATGACTACCTGGCTGGAGCTTGTAATGGATATGCATAATGTTAATTAAATCTTGGAGCCTGTAAATACCAGCCAGTATCAATTGCCCCATCGAAACTCGGGATTAATAAAGAAACTGATCGGAATCTGGAACTGTTAGACAAGTGTGAATTGCTCTATCGGAACCTGAAACTGTTAAGTGTGAATGGCTCTATTTAAGTCTAAAGTTGATAAGTGTAATTGACAATTTAGTTAAACTGAAACTATTGAAAATGGCTAGCCTGTCAGACGCATAGTAATTCCTTGAAACAATGAACTATTGAATACGGGATCGGAACCGCTCCCGGGGATGGCTGAGCCATTGTCAAGCACAGCAGGAGCTGGACAGGCACTTCGATGCGGCCAATAGGAGGACGGATCCCCAGCGCGCGCAGATGAATGGACCAATGGGGAAGGCGAACTGACCGGGGACTCCAGGCAGCGCGAAGTATAATTGTGTCAAGTTTGAACGAGAAGAGAGAACGCCTTCTCCAACGAATGCATGCTTGTAGATTCGTTGTACCAGTTAAGATTCTGTGAATAAACGGCTGTCTGTGTCTAACCATAGTTGCCAGTGTGAGTCTCTCCTTCCGAAAGAACACGGGTCCGTCTTAACAGTCTTCCAGAGCTAAGCCTGGATTGACCCAGCCTAACCCACGCTCTCAGGTACTGTGTTCCAGACCCTAATCACTGGATTGACCCGGCCTATCCCACACTCTCAGGTACTGTCTTCCAGACCCTAACCCCTGGAGTAAACCGGACTATCCCACACTCTCAGGCACTGTGTTTCAGTCCCTAACCCCTGGGTTAAAAGCAACGAGGTAAAAACAATGACTGCAGATGCTGGAAACCAGAGTCTGGATTAGTGGTGCTGGAAGAGTTCAGGCAGCATCCTGCGTTGACTCAGCCTCCCCCACACTCTCAGACACTGTATACCAGACGCTAACCCCTGCATTAATCCAGCCTATCCCAGAATCTCAGACACTGTATTCCAGACCCTAACCCCTGGATTAATCCGGTTTATCCCACAATCTCAGCCACTGTGTTCCAGACCCTAACCCCTGGATAAATCTGGCCTATCCCACAATCTCAGGCACTGTGTTCCAGACCCTAACCTCAGCATTAAAACATCCTCCCCCACACTCTCAAGCACTGTGTTCCAGACCATAACCCCTGGATTAAACCGGTCTATCCCACACTCTCAGACACTGTATTCCGGACCCTAACCCTTGGATTTATCCAGCCTAACCCACTCTCTCAGACACTGTGTTCCAGACAATAACCCCTGGATTAATCCGGCCTCCCCCACACTCTCAGGCACTGTGTTCCCGACCCTAACCCCTGTATTGACTCAGCCTCCCCCACACTCTAAGACATTGTGTTCGAAACCCTAACCCCTGGATTAATCCGGTTTAACCCACTCTCTCAGACACTGTGTTCCAGACCATTATACTTCGATTAATCCGGCCTATGCCACACGCTCAGACTCTGTATACCAGACGCTAACCCCTGCATTAATCCGGCCTATCCCACAATCTCAGACACTGTATTCCACATTCTAACCCCTGGATTAATCCGGTTTATCCCACAATCTCAGCAACTGTGTTCCAGACCAAAACCCCTGGAATAATCCGGCCTATCCCACAATCTAAGGAACTGTGTTACAGAGCTAACCCTGGATTGACCCAGCCTCCCCGACACTCTCAGGCACTTTGTTCCAGACCCTAACACCTGTATTGACAGCCTCCCCCACACTCTAAGACATTGTGTTCGAAACCCTAACCCCTGGATTAATCTGGCCTATCCCATTCTCTCAGACACTGTGTTGCAGACCCTAACCCCTGCAATAAACCGGCCTATCCCACACTCTCAGGCACTGTATTCCAGACCCTAACCCCTGGATGTACCTAGCCTAACCCACTCTCTCAGACACTGTGTTCCAGATCATAATACTTCGATTAATCCGGCCTATGCCACACTCTCAGACTCTGTATACCAGACGCTAACCCCTGCATTAATCCGGCCTATCCCACAATCTCAGACACTGTATTCCAGATCCTAACCCGTGGATTAATCCGGTTTATCCCACAATCTCAGCGACTGTGTTCCAGACCATAACCCCTGGATTAATCTGGCCTATCCCACAATCTAAGGAACTGTGTTACAGAGCTAACCCTGGATTGACCCGGCCTCCCCGACACTCTCAGGCACTTTGTTCCAGACCCTATCTCCTGGATTAATCCGGCCTATCCCACAATCTAAGGCATTGTGTTACAGAGCTAACTCTGGATTGACTCGGCCTAACCCACACTCTCAGGCACTTTGTTCCAGACCCTATCTCCTGGATGAATCCGGCCTATCCCATGCTCTCAGGGACTTTGTTCCAGACCATAACCCCTGGATTAATCCAGGCTATCCCACTCGCTAAAGCACTGTGTTCCAGACCCTAACCCCTGGATAAATCTGGCCTATCCCACAATCTCAGGCACTGTGTTCCAGACCCTGGATTAATCTGGGCTATCCCACTCTCTCAGGCTCTCTGTTCCAGACCCTAAAACCTGCATTAAAGCTACCTCCCTGCACTCTCAGGCACTGTATTCCAGACCCTAACTCCTGCATTGACCAGGCTGATCCCACACTCTCAGGCACTGTGTTCCAGACCCTAACCCCTGGAGTAATCCGGCCTATTTCACACTCTCAGCCACTGTGTTCCAGACCCTAATCCCTGGATTGACCCGGCCAAACCACACACTCAGACACTGTGTTGCAGACCGAACGCCTGAATTAATCCGGCCTATCCCACACTCTCTGGCACTAACCCCTGGATTGAACCGGCCTACCCCACACTCTCAGGCACTGTCTTCCTGACCCTAACCCCTGCAGTAATCCGGCCTATCCCACACTCTCAGACACAGTGTTCCAGAACCTAACCACTGGATTGACCCGGCCTATTCCACATTCTCAGGCACTGTCTTCCAGACCCTAACCCCTGGATTGACCCGGTCTCCCCCACACTCTCAGACACTGTGTTCCAGACCCTCACCCCTGGATTAATCTGGCCTAGCCCACCTTTTCAGACACTGTGTTCCAGATCATAACCCCTGGATTAGTCCGGCCTAACCCACACTCTCAGGCACTGTGTTCCAGACCCTAGCACCTGGATTAATCCGGTCTACCCCACACTCTCAGGCACTGTGTTCCAGACCCGAGCACCTGGATTAATCCGGCCTATCCCACACTCTCAGGCTCTCTGTTCCAGGCATTAAAGCTACCTCCCCGCACTCTCAGGCACTGTGTTCCAGACCCTAACCCCTGGATTAATCCGGCCTATCCCACACTTTCAGACACTGTATTCCAGACCCTAACTCCTGGATTGACCAGACTTATCCCACACTCTCAGGCACTGTGTTCCAGACCCTAATCCTTGTATTGACCCAGCCTCCCCACACTCTCAGCCACTGTGTTCAAGACGCTAATACCTGGATTGACCTGGCCTAACCCACACTCTCAGACACTGTGTTCCAGATCTGAACCGCTGAATTAATCCGGCATATCCCAAGCTTTCAGGGACTTTGTTCCAGACCATAACCCCTGGATTGACCCGGCCTACCCCACACTGTCAGGCATTGTCTTCCAGACGCTAACCCCTGGAGTAATCCGGCCTATCCCACACTCTCGGGCACTGTGTTCCAGACCCTAACCACTGAATTGACCCGGCCTATTCCACAATCTCAGGCACTGTCTTCCAGACCCTAACCACTGGATTGACCCGGCCTCCCCCACACTCTCAGACAGTGTTCCAGACCCTAACCCCTGGATTGACTCAGCCTCTCCTACACTTTCAGACACTAAGTTCCAGGCCCTAAACCCTGGATTGACCCAGCCCACCCCACACTCTCAGACAGTGTATTCCAGACCCGAACGCCTGGATTTACCCAGCCACCCCCACACCCTCAGGCACTGTGTTCCAGACTCTAACCCCTGGATTAACCTGGCCGCCTCCTCACTCTGTGACACGGTCTTCGAAAACGCAACCCCTGCATTAAACAGGCCTCAGCCACACTCTCAGACACGGTGTTCCAGAACCTAACCCCTGGATTGACCCGGCCTACCCTACACTTTCAGGCACTTTGTTCCTGACCCTAATCCCTGGATTAATCCTGCCTAACCCACTCTCTCAGGCATTGTGTTCCAGACCCTAACCCTTGGAATAATCCGGGCTAACACACTCTCTCAGGCACTCTGTTCCAGACTCTAAACCCTGGATTAACCCGGCCTACCCCACACTCTCAGACGCTGTGTTCCAGACCCTAACCCCTGGATTAATCCAGCCTACCCCACACTCTCAGGCACTGTGTTCCAGACCCTAACCCCTGGATTAATCCGGCCTACCCCACACTCTCAGACACTGTATTCCAGACCCTAACTGCTGGATTAATCCGGCCTACCCCACACTCTCAGACACTGTATTCCAGACCCTAACTGCTGGATTGACCAGGTTTATTCCACACTCTCAGGCACTGTGTTCCAGACCCAAACCCCTGGATTGACCCAGCCTCCCCTCACTCTCAGCCACTATGTTCCAGACCCTAATCCCTGGACTGGCCTGGCGTAACCCACACTCTGACACTGTGTTCAAAATCCTAACCCCTGAATTAATCCGGCCAATCCCACACTCTCAGGCACTGTGTTCCAGACCCTAACCCCTGGATTAATCCGGCCTATTCCACACTCTCAGGCACTGTGTTCCAGACCCTAACCCCTGGATTTCCCCGGCCACCCCCACACTGCAGGCACTCTGTTCCAGACCCTAATCACTGAATTAATCCGGCCTATCCCTCACTCTCAGGCGTTGTGTTCCACACCCGAATCCCTGGATTAATCTGGCCTATCCCACAATCTAAGGCACAGTGTTCCAGAGCTAACCATGGATTGACCCAGCCTAACCCATACTCTCAGGCACTGTGTTCCAGACCCTAACACCTGAATTAATCCGGCCTATCCCAAGCTTTCAGGCACTTTGTTCCAGACCCTAACCCCGGGATTGACCCAGCCTACCCCACACTCTCAGGGACTGTCTTCCAGACCCTAACGCCTGGAGTAATCCGGCCTATCCCACACTCTCAGGCACTGTCTTCCAGACCCTAACCCTTGGATTAATCCGACAGACACGACATTTTCAGACACTGTGTTCCAGAACCTAACCCCTGGATTGAGTCTGCCTCCCCCACACTCTCAGAGACTGTGTTCCAGACCCTAACCACTGGATTAATCCGGCCGACCCCACACTTTCAGACAGTTTGTTCCAGACCCTAACCCCTGGATTAATCCTGCCTACCCCACACTTTCAGACACTGTATTCTGGACCCTAACCCTTGGATTAATCC
>NW_025212450.1:10763-14014 GCF_004010195.1 Chiloscyllium plagiosum | reverse complement strand
ACCTGGCCTCCTCCTCACTCTCTGACACTGTCTTCCAGACTGTCAACCCTGCATTAAACCGGCCTCCGTCACACTCTCAGACACGGTGTTTCAGACCCTAACCCCTGTTTGGACCTGGCCTCCCTCACGCTCTCAGGCACTTTGTGCCAGGCCCTAATCCCTGGATTGACCCAGCCTACCACACACTCTCAGACAGTGTATTCCAGACCCTAACACCTGGTTACCCAGCCACCCCCACACCCTCAGGCACTGTGTTCCAGACCCGAACCCCTGGATTAACCTGGCCTCCTCCTCACTCTCTGACACTGTCTTCCAGACCATAACCCCTGCATTAAACCGGCCTCCGCCACACTCTCAGACACGGTGTTCCAGAACCTAACCCCTGGATTGACCTGGCCTACCCCACACTCTCAGGCACTTTGTTCCAGACCATAACCCCTGGATTAATCCGGCCGATCCCACAATCTAAGGCACTGTGTTCCAGAGCTAACCCTGGATTGACTCGGCCTAACCCACACTCTCAGGCACTGTGTTCCAGACCCTAACTCCTGGATTAATCCTGCCTATCCCAAGCTTTCAGGCACTTTGTTCCAGACCCTAACTGATGGATTGACCCGGACTACCCCACACTCTCAGGCACTGTGTTCCAGACCCTAACCCCTGGATTAATCCTGCCTATCCCAAGCTTTCAGGCACTTTGTTCCAGACCCCAACTGATGGATTGACCCGGACTACCGCACACTCTCAGACACTGTGTTCCAGATCCTAACCCTTGGATTGACCCGGGCTAACCCACACTCTCAGACACTGTGTTCCAGAAACTAATCACTGAATTAATCCGGCCTATCCCTCACTCTCAGGCATTGTGTTCCAGACCCTAACCCCTGGATTAATCCGGCCGATCCCACAATCTAAGACACTGTGTTCCAGAGCTAACCCTGGATTGACTCGGCCTAACCCACACTCTCAGGCACTGTGTTCCAGACCATAACCCCTGATTAATCCGGCCTATCCCAAGCTTTCAGGCACTTTGTTCCAGACCCTAACTGATGGATTGACCCGGACTACCCCACACCCTCAGGCACTGTGTTCCAGACTCGAACCCCTGGATTGACCCAGCTTCCCCACACTCTCAGGCACTGTGTTTCAGACCCTAACCCTTGGATTGACCCGGGCTAACCCACACTCTCAGACACCGTGTTCCAGACCCTAACCCCTGGATTAATCCTTCCAAACCCACACTCGCAGACACGGTGTTCCAGCACCTAACCCCTGGATTGATCCAGTTTATCCCACACTCTCTGGCATTGTGTTCCAGACCCTACCACCTGGATTAATCCGGCCTACCCCACACTCTCAGGCACTCTGTTCCTGAATCTAATCCTTGGATTGACCCGGCCTCCAAGACACACTCAGGCACGTTGTTCCAGAGCTAACCCTGGATTGACCCAGCCTAACCCACACTCTCAGGCACTGTGTTCCAGACCCTAACCCCTGGATTGATTCGGCCCACCCCACACTCTCAGGCACTGTCTTCCAGACCCTAACCCCTGGATTAATCTGGCCTACCTCACACTCTCAGGCACTGTGTTCCAGATCCTAACCCTTGGATTGACCCGGGCTAAGCCACACTCTCAGACACTGTGTTCCAGATCCTAATCCCACTATTTACCCGGCCACCCCCACACTCTCAGGCACTCTGTTCCAGATCCTAATCCCTGAATTAATCCGGCCTATCACACACAGTCAGGCACTGTGTTCCACACCCTAATCCCTGAATTAATCCGGCCTATCACACAATCTAAGGCACTGTACTGCAGAGCTAACCCTGGATTGACCAGGCCTGCCCGACACTCTCAGGCACTTTGTTCCAGACCCTAACTCCTGGATTAATCCGGCCTATCCCATGCTCTAAGGCACTTTATTCCAGACCATAACCCCTGGATTAATCCAGGCTATCCCACACTCTTAGGCACTGTTTTCCAGACCCGAACCCCTGGATTAAACCAGCCTATCCCACTCTCTCAAGCACTATTTTCCTGACCCTAACTCCTGGATTAACCCGGCCTATCCCACACTCTCAGGCGTTGTGTTCCACACCCGAACTCCTGGATTAATCTGGCCTATCCCACAATCTAACGTACAGTGTTCCAGAGCTAACCCTGGATTGACGCAGATAACCCACACACTCAGGCACTCACACTCTCAGGCACTGTGTTCCAGAACATAACCACTGAATTGACCCAGCCTCCCCACACTCTCAGGCCCTGTATTCCAGACCGTAACACCTGTATTAAACCGGCCTCCCCACACTCTCAGGCACTGTGTTCCAGACCCTAACCCCTGGATTAATCCGGCCTACCCCACACTCTCAGGCACTCTGTTCCAGAATCTAATCCTTGGATTGACCCGGCCTCCCAACACACACGGGCACTTTGTTCCTGACCCTCACCCCTGGATTGACCCAGCCTCCCCAAACTCTCAGGCACTGTGTTCCAGACCCTCACCTCTGTATTAATCCGGCCTATCCCACACTCTCAGGCACTGTCTTCCAGACGCTTACAACTGCATTAAACCAGCCTCCCCCACTCTCTCAGGCACTGTGTTCCAGACCTTCACCCCTGGATAAATTCGGCCGAGCCCACACTCTCAGGCACTGTGTTCCAGAACCTAATCCCTGTATTGACATGGCATATCCCACACACTCAGGCACTGTGTTCCAGACCCTAACCACTGGATTGACCCAGCCTGCCCTTACTCTCAGGCACTGTATTCCAGACCCTAACTCCTGGATTAATCCAGCCGATCCCACAATCTAAGGCACTGTGTTACAGAGCTAACCCTGGATTGACCCAGCCTAACCCACACACTCAGGCACTGTGTTCCAGACCCTAACTCCTGGATTCATCCGGCCTATCCCACGCTCTCAGGCACTTTGTTCCAGACCATAACACCTGGATTAATCCGGACTATCCCACACTCTCAGGCACTGTGTTCCTGACCCTAACTCCTGGATTGACCCGGCCTACCCTACACTCTCAGACACTGTGTTCCAGACCCTTACCACTGCATTAAACCAGACTCCCCAAAACTCGCAGACACTGTGTTCCAGACCCTAGCACCTGGATGAATCCGGCCTATCCCACACTCTCAGGCACTCTGTTCCAGACCCTAAACTCTGCATTAAACCGGCCTCCTTCACACAATCAGGCACTTTGTTCCAGACCCTAACCCCTGGTTGGACCTGGCCT
>NW_025212450.1:8707-10317 GCF_004010195.1 Chiloscyllium plagiosum | reverse complement strand
ATTGACACGGCATATCCCACACTCTCAGGCACTGTGTTCCAGACCCTAACCCCTGGATTGATTCGGCCCACCCCACACTCTCAGGCACTGTCTTCCAGATCCGAACCCCTGGATTAATCTGGCCTAACCCACACTCTCAGACACTGTGTTCCAGATCCTAACCCCTGGATTATTCCGGCCTACCCCACTCGCTCGGGCACTGTGTTGCAGACCCTAACCCTAGCATTAAACCATACTCCCCCACACTCTCAGGCACTGTGTTCCAGACCCTAACCCCTGGATTAATCCGGCCTACCCCACGCTCTCAGGCTCCCTGTTCCAGAACCTAATCCCTGTATTGACACGGCATATCCCACACTCTCAGGCACTGTGTTCCAGAACCTAATCCCTGGATTGACCCAGCCACCACACACTCTCAGGCACTGAATTCCAGACCCTAAAACCTGGATTAATCCGGCCTATCCCACACGCTCAGGCACTCTGTTCCAGACTCTAACCCCTGGATTGACCCAGCCTCCCCAAACTCTCAGGCACTGTGTTCCAGACCCTAACCCCTGGATTGACCCAGCCTAACCCACACTCTCAGGCACTGTGTTCCAGACCCTAACCCCTGGATTGATTCGGCCCACCCCACACTCTCAGGCACTGTCTTCCAGATCCGAACCGCTGGATTAATCTCTCCTAACCCACACTCTCAGACACTGTGTTCCAGATCCTAATCCCTCTATTTATCCGGCCTACCCCACTCGCTCGGGCACTGTGTTGCAGATCCCCAAACTCTCAGGCACTGTGTTCCAGACCCTCACCTCTGTATTCCAGATCCTAATCCCTCTATTTACCCGGCCACCCCCACACTCTCAGCCACTCTGTTCCAGACCCTAATCCCTGAATTAATCCGGCCTATCACACAATCTAAGGCACTATACGACAGACCCGGCCTCCCCGACACTCTCAGGCACTTTGTTCCAGACCATAACCCCTGGATTAATCCAGGCTGTCCCACACTCTCAGGCACTGTGTTCCTGACCCTAACTCCTGGATTGACCCGGCCTATCCCACGGTCTCAAGCACTTTGTTCTCGACCCTTACCCCTGGATTGACCCAGCCTCCCCACACTCTCTAGCACTGTGTTCCAGACCCTAGCCCCTGGATTAATCCGGCCGATCCCACTCTCTCAAACACTGTGTTCCAGTGCTAACCCTCGATTGACTCGGCCTAACCCACACTTTCAGGCACTGTGTTCCAGACCATAACCCCTGGATTAATCCGGCCTATCCCAAGCTTTCAGGCACTTTGTTCCAGACCCTAAACCCTGGATTGACCCGGCCCTGCCCACACTCTCAGGCACTGTGTTCCAGACCCTAACCCCTGGATTGACCTAGCCTAACCCACACTGTCAGACATTGTGTTCCAGATCCCAACCCCTCGATTTACCCGGCCACCCCCACAATCTCAGGCACTCTGTTCCAGACCCTAATCCCTGATTTAATCCGGCCAATCCCACACTCTCAGGCACTGTGTTCCTCACCCTAACCCCTGGATTAATCCGGCCCATTCCACAATCTAAGGCACTGTGTTACAGAGCTAACTCTGGATTGACCCGGCCTCCC
>NW_025212450.1:6983-8332 GCF_004010195.1 Chiloscyllium plagiosum | reverse complement strand
GTTCCAGAACCTAATCCCTGGATTGACCCAGGCTCCCCACACTCTAGGCACTGAATTCCAGACCCTAACATCTGGAGTAATCCGGCCTATCCGACACGCTCAGGCACTCTGTTCCAGACCTTAACACATGGATTAATCCGGCCTACCCCACACTCTCAGGCACTCTGTTCCAGGATCTAATCCTTGGATTAACCCAGCCTCCAAGACACACTCAGGCACTTTATTCCAGACTCTAACCCCTGGATTGACCCGGTCTCCCGACACTCTCAGGCACTTTGTTCCAGACCTGAACCCCTGGATTGTCCCAGCCTCCCCACATTCTCTAGCACTGTGTTCCAGACCCTAACCCCTGGATAGTTCCGGCCTATCCCACTATCTCAAGCACTTTGTTCCAGACACTAACCCCTGGATTGACCCAGCCTCCCCACACTCTCAGGCACTGTGTTCCACTCATTAACCATTCCAGACACTAACACCTGGATTAATCCGGCCTATCCCACACGCTCAGGCACTCTATTCCAGACCCTAACCCCTGGATTGACCCGGCCTGTCCCACACTCTCAGACACTGTGTTCCAGATCCTAACCCCTGGATTATTCCGGCCCACCCTGCACTCTGACACACTGTATTGGATTGACCCGGCCTACCCCCACACGCTCGGGCACTGTATTGCAGACCCTAACCATAGCATTAAACCAGCCGATTGACCCGGCCTACCCCCACACGCTCAGACCCAGTATACCAGACCCTAACCCCAGCATTAAACCAGCCTCCCCCACACTCTCAGGCACTGTGTTCCAGACCCTAACCCCTGGATTAATCCGGCCTACCCCACACTCTCAGGCACGGTGTTCCAGACCCTGACCACTGCATTAAACCAGCCTCTCCCACACTCTCACTGTGTTCCAGACCCTGACCCCTGGATTAATCCGGCCTGTCCCACAATCTCAGGCACTGTGTTCCAGAACCTAACCTCAGCATTGAAACAGCCTCCCCCACACTCTCAGGCACTGTATTCCGGACCTTAACCCCTGGATTAAACCGGCCTATTCCACACTCTCAGGCACTATGTTCCAGACCCTAGCCCCTGGATTGACCCGGGCTAACCCACATTCTCAGACACTGTGTTCCAGATCCTAACCCCTGAATTATTCCGGCCTACCCCACACGCTTGGGCACTGTGTTGCAGACCCTAACCCTAGCATTAAACCAGCCTCCCCCACACTCTCAGGCACTGTGTTCCAGAACCTAATCCCTGGATTGACCCAGCCTCCACACACTCTCAGGCACTGAATTCCAGACCCTAACACCTGGATTAATCCGGCCTATCCCACACGCTCAGGCACTCT
>NW_025212450.1:525-6926 GCF_004010195.1 Chiloscyllium plagiosum | reverse complement strand
CCCACACTCTCTAGCACTGTGTTCCAGACCATAACCCCTGGATTAATCCAGTCTATCCCAAGCTTTCAGGCGGTATTTTCCAGATCTTAACCCCTGGATTGAACCGGTCTTCCCCACACTCTTGGCACTGTCTTCCAGAGCCTAAACCCTGGATTAATCTGGCCTATCCCACAATGTAAAGGCACTGTGTTACAGAGCTAACTCTGGATTGACCCGGCCTCCCCGACACTCTCAGGCACTGTGTTCCAGACCCTAACCCCTGGATTAATCCGGCCTACTCCACACTCTCAGGTACTCTGTTCCAGAATCTATTCCTTGGAGTGACCCGGCCTCCCCGACACTCTCAGGCACTTTGTTCCAGACCTTAACCCCTGGATTGACCCAGCCCCCCCACACTCTCTAGCACTGTGTTCCAGACCATAACCCCTGGATTAATCCGGCCTATCCAACTCTCTCAAACACTGTGTTCCAGTGCTAACCCTGGATTGACTCGGCCTAACCCACACTCTCAGGCACTGTGTACCAGACCATAACCCCTGGATTAATCCGGCATATCCCAACCTTTCAGGCGCTTTGTTCCAGACCCTAACCCTGGATTGACCCGGCCTACCCCACATTCTCAGGCACTGTCTTCCAGACCCTAAACCCTGGATTTATCCGGCCTCCCCTTCACTCTCAGGCACCCTGTGCCAGACCCTAACCCCTGGATTGACCCAGCCGAACCCACAATCTCAGACACTGTGTTCCAGATTCCAACACCTGGAATTACCCGGCCACCCCCACACTCTCTGGCACTCTGTTCCAGACCCTAATCTCTGAATTAATTCAGCCTATCCCACATTCTCAGGCACTGTATTCCACACCCTAACCCATGGATTAATCCAGCCTATCCCACAATCTAAGGCACTGTGTTACAGAGCTAACTCTGGATTGACCCGGCCTCCCCGACACTCTCAGGCACTTTGTTCCAGACCTAACTCATGGATTAATCCGGCCTATCCCATGCTCTCAGGCACTTTGTTCCAGACCATAACCCCTGTATTAATCCAGGCTATCCCACTCTCTCAAGCACTGTGTTCCTGAGCCTAACTCCTGGATTGACCCGGCCTATCCCACGCTCTCAGGCACTTTGTTCCACTCCTTAACCCATGGATTGACCCGGCCTATCCCACACTCTCAGACACTGTGTTCCAGATCCTAACCCCTGGATTATTCTGGCCTACCCCACACTCTGAGACACTGTATTCCAGACCCTAACTCTTGATTGGAAGGGCTCAAAAGAAGGGCTTATGCCCGAAACGTCGATTCTCCTGTTTTTTCCTGAAGAAGGGTTTATGCCCGAAACGTCGATTCTCCTGTTCCCTGGATGCTGTCTGACCTGCTGCGCTTTTCCAGCAACACATTTCCAGCCCTAACTCTTGATTGAACTGGCCTACCCTATAGGCTCGGGCACTGTGTTGCAGACCCTAACACTAGCATTAAACCAGCCTCCCCCACACTCTCAGGCACTGTGTTCCAGACCCTAACCCCTGGATTAATCCGGCCTACCCCACACTCTCAGGCACTCTGTTCCAGAACCTAATCCCTGTATTGACACGGCATATCCCACACTCTCAGGCACTGTGTTCTAGAACCTAATCCCTGGATTGATCCCGTATCCCCACACTCTCAAGCACTGTATTCCAGACCCTAACACCTGGATTAATCCGGCCTATTCCACACGCTCAGGCACTCTGTTCCAGACCCTAACACATGGATTAATCCGGCCTATTCCACACGCTCAGGCACTCTATTCCAGACCCTAACACATGGATTAATCCGGCCTACCTCACATTCTCAGGCAATCTGTTCCAGAATCTAATCCTTGGATTGACCCAGCCTCCCCGACACACTCAGGCACTTTGTTCCAGACTCTATCACCTGGATTGACCCGGCCTACCCGACACACTCAGGCACTTTGTTCCAGGCCCTAACCCCTGGATTGACCGAACTTCCCAACACTCTCTAGCACTGTGTTCCAGACCATAACCCCTGGATAAATCCGGCCTATCCCACTCTCTCATGTGCTGTGTTCTAGAACCTAACCCCTGGATTAATCCGGCCTATCCCACACTCTCAAGCACTTTGTTCCAGACCCTAACCGATGGATTGATCCGGCCTGTCCCACACTCTCAGATACTGTGTTCGAGATCCTAACCCCTGGATTATTCCGGCCTACACCACACTCTGAGACACTGTATTGGATTGACCTGGCCTACCCCACACGCTCGGGAACTGTATTGCAGACCCTAATCCTAGCATTAAACCAGCCTCCTCACACTCTCAGGCACTGTGTTCCAGACCCTAACCCCTGGATTAATCCAGCCTATCCCACTCTCTCAAACACTGTGTTCCAGTGCTAACCCTGGATTGACTTGGCCTAATCCACACTCTCAGGCACTGTGTTCCAGACCCTAACTCCTGGATTAATCCGGCCTATCCCATGCTCTCAGGCACTTTGTTCCAGACCATAACCGATGGATTAATCCAGGCTATTCCACACTCTCAGGTACTGTGTTCCAGACCCTAACCCCTGGATTAAACCAGCCTATCCCACTCTCTCAAACACTGTGTTCCTGACCCTAACTCCTGGATTGACCCGACCTATCCCACACTTTCAGGCACTTTGTTCCACTCCTTAACCCCTGGATTGACCCGGCCTATCCCACACTCTCAGGCACTGTGTTCCAGACCCGAACCCCTGGACTAACCTGGCCTCCTCCTCACTCTCTGACACTGTCTTCCAGACCATAAACCCTGCATTAAACCGGCCTCCGCCACACTCTCAGACACGGTGTTCCAGAACCTAACCCCTGGATTAATCCTGGATTGACCCACACTCTCAGGCATTGTGTTCCAGACACTAACCCCTGGAATAATCCGGCCTACCCCACACTCCCAGGCACTCTGTTCCAGAACCTCATCCCTGTATTGACATGTCATATCCCACACTCTCAGGCACTGTGTTCCAGACCCTAGCACCTGGATCAATCCGGCCTAACCCACACTCTCAGGCACTCTGTTCCCGAATCTAATCCTTGGATTGACCCGGCCTCCAAGACACACTCAGGCACATTGTTCCAGAGCTAACCCTGGATTCACCCAGCCTAACCCACACTCTCAGGTACTGTGTTCCAGGCCCTAACCCCTGGATTGACCCGGCCTATCCCACACTCTCAGGCACTCTGTTCCAGACCCTAAACTCTGCATTAAACCGGCCTCCCCCACACAATCAGGCACTTTGTTCCAGACCCTAACCCCTGGTTGGACCCGGCCTCCCCCACACTCTCAGGGACTTTGTTCCAGGCCCAAAACCCTGGTTTGACCCAGCCTACCCCACACTCTCAGACAGTGTATTCCAGACCCTAACACCGGGAGTTACCCAGCCACCCCCACACCCTCAGGCACTGTGTTCCATACCCTAACCCCTGGATTAACCTGGGCTCCTCCTCACTCTCTGACACTGTCTTCCAGACCGTAAACCCTGCATTAAACAGGCCTCCGCCACACTCTCAGGCACTTTGTTCCAGACCCTAACCCCTGGGTTAATCCTGCCTAACCCACTCTCTCAGGGACTGTGTTCCAGAACCAAACCCCTGGATTGATCCGGCCTACCCCACACTCTCTGGCATTGTATTCCAGACCCTAACCCCTGGAATAATCCGGTCTACCCCACACTCTCAGGCACTCTGTTCCAGAACCTAATCCCTGTATTGATAGGGCATATCCCACACTCTCAGGCACTGTTCCACTACCTAATCCCTGGATTGACCCAGCCTCCCCACACTCTCAGGCACTGTATTCCAGACCCTAACACCCAGATTAATCTGGCCTATCCCACACGCTCAGGCACTATGTTTCAGACCCGAACACCTGCATTAATCTGGCTACCCCACACTCTCAGGCAATCTGTTCCAGAATCTAATCCTTAGATTGATCTGGCCTCCCCGACACTCAGGCACTTTGTTCCAGACTCTAACCCCTGGATTGACCCGGCCTCCTGTCACTCTCAGGCACTTTGTTCCAGACCCTAACCCCTGGATTGACCCAGCCTAACCCACACTCTCAGACACTGTGTTCCAGATTCCAACCCCTGGATTTACCCAGCCACCCCCACACTCTCAGGCACTCTGTTCCAGACCCTAATCCCTGAATTAATCCGCCTTATCCCACAATCTAAGGCACTGTGTTACAGAACTAACTCTGGATTGACCCGGCCTCCCCGACACTCTCAGGCACTGTGTTCCAGACCTAACTCCTGGATTAATCTGGCCTACCCCACACTCTCAGGCACTCTATTCCTGAATCTAATCCTTGGATTGACCCAGCCTCCAAGACACACTCAGGCACTCTGTTCCAGAGCTAACCCTGAATTGACCCAGCCTAACCCACACTCTCAGGCATTGAGTTCCAGACCCAAACCCCTGGACTAATCCAGCCTATCCCACAATCTAAGGCACTGTGTTACAGAGCTAACTCTGGATTGATCCGGCCTCCCCGACACTCTCAGGCACTTTGTTCCAGACCTAACTCCTGGATTAATCCGGCCCACCCCACACTCTCAGGCACTCTATTCCTGAATCTAATCCTTGGATTGACCCAGCCTCCAAGACACACTCAGGCACGTTGTTCCAGAGCTATCCCTGGATTGACCCAGCCTAACCCACACTCTCAGGTACTGTGTTCCAGACCCTAACCCCTGGATTGATTTGGCCTACCCCACACTCTCAGGCACTGTTTTCCAGACCCTAACCCCTGGATTGATTTGGCCTATCCCACACTCTCAGTCACTGTGTTCCAACCATAACCCCTGGATTAATCCGGCCTACCCCACACTCTCAGGCACTGTGTTCCAGACCCTAGCACCTGGATTAACACGGCCTCCCCCACACAATCAGGCACTTTGTTCCAGACCCTAACCCTTGGTTGGACCCGGCCTCCCCCACACTCTCAGGCACTTTGTTCCGGGCCCTAAACCCTGGTTTGACCCAGCCTACCCCACTCTCTCAGACAGTGTATTCCAGACCCTAACACCTGGATTTACCCAGCCACCCCCACACCCTCAGGCACTGTCTTCCAGACCGAATCACTGGATTAACCTGGCCGCCCCCTCACTCTCTGACACTGTCTTCCAGACCGTAAACCCTGCATTAAACCGGCCTCCGCCACACTCTCAGACATGTGTTCCAGAACCTAACCCCTGGAATAATCCGGCCTACCCCACACTCTCAGGCACTCTGTTCCAGAACCTAATCCCTGTATTGACACGGAATATCCCACACTCTCAGGCACTGTATTCCAGACCTTAACACCCGGATTAATCCGGCCTATCCCACATGCTGAGGCACTCTGTTCCAGACTCTAACACCTGCATTAAACCAGCCTCCCCACACTGTCAAGCACTGTGTTCCAGAACCGAACACCTGGATTAATCCGGCCTACCCCACACTCTCAGGCACTCTGTTCCAGAACCTAATCCCTGTATTGACCCAGCCTCCACACACTCTCAGGCACTGTATTCCAAACCCTAACACCTGGATTAATCCGGCCTATCCCACACGCTCAGGCACTCTGTTCCAGAATCTAATCCTTGGATTGATCCGGTCTTCCCGACACTCTCAGGCACTTTGTTCCAAACCCTAACCCCTGGATTGACCCAGCCTCCCCACACTCTCTAGCACTGTGTTCCAGACCATAACCCCTGGATTAATCCGGCCTATCCCACTCTCTCAAACACTGTGTTCCATTGCTAACCCTGGATTGACTCGGCCTAACCCACATTCTCAGGCACTGTGTTCCAGACCCTAACTCCTGGATTAATCCGTCCTATCCCATGCTCTCAGGCACTTTGTTCCAGACCATAACCCCTGGATTAATCCAGGCTATCCCACACTCTCAGGCACTGTGTTCCAGACCCGAACCCCGGATTAAACCAGCCTATCCCACTCTCTCAAGCACTGTGTTCCAGACCCTAACTCCTGGATTGACCCGACCTATCTCACACTTTCAGGCACTTTGTTCCACTCCTTAACCCCTGGATTGACCCGGCCTATCCCACATTCTCAGACACTGTGTTCCAGACCCTTACCACTGCATTAAACCAGCCTCCCCCAAACTCTCAGACACTGAGTTCCAGACCCTAACCTGTGGATTATTCTGGCCTACCCCACACTCTGAGACACTGTATTCCAGACTCTAACTCTTGATTGACCCGGCCTACCCCATACGCTCAGGCACTGTGTTGCAGACCCTAACCCCAGCATTAAACCAGCCTCCCCCACACTCTCAGGCACTGTTCCAGACCCTAACCCCAGCATTAAACCAGCCTCCCCCACACTCTCAGGCACTGTGTTCCAGACCCT
>NW_025212450.1:0-494 GCF_004010195.1 Chiloscyllium plagiosum | reverse complement strand
GCATTAAACCAGCCTCCCCCAAACTCTCAGACACTGTGTTCCAGACCCTAACCCGTGGATTATTCCGGCCATCCCACACTCTGAGACACTGTATTCCAGACCCTAACACTTGATTAAACCAGCCTCCCCCACACTCTCAGGCACAGTGTTCCAGACCCTAACCCCTGGATTAATCCGGCCTACTCCACACTCTCAGGCTCTCTGTTCCAGAACCTAATCCCTGTATTGACACGGCATATCCCACACTCTCAGGCACTGTGTTATAGAACCTAATCCCTGGATTGATCCAGCCTCCCCACACTCTCAGGCACTGAACTCCAGACCCTAACACCTGGATTAATCCGGCCTATCCCACACGCTCAGGCACTCTATTCCAGACCCTAACACATGGATTAATCCGGCCTACCCCACACTCTCAGGCAATCTGTTCCAGCATCTAATCCTTGGATTGACCCAGCCTCCCCGACACACTCAGGCACTTTGTTCCAGACCCT
>NW_025212449.1:24637-26787 GCF_004010195.1 Chiloscyllium plagiosum | reverse complement strand
AAACTTGAAAGGGTTGAGAAAAGATTGACAAAGATGTTCCCAGGCTTGGAGGATGTGAGCTACAGGGAGGGGCTCTTTTATCTAGAGCGTCGAAAGCTGAGGGCGACCTTATCGAATGTTAAAAAATTATGAGGGGCATGGATAGGGTAAATAGGCAAAGTCTTTTCTCTGGGATCGGGGAGTCCACAACTAGAGGGCATAGGTTTCGGGTGAGAGGGAAAAGATATAAAAGAGACCTAAGGGGCAACCTTTTCACACAAAGGGTGATACGTGTATGGAATGAGCTGCCAGAGGAAGTGGTACAATTGCAACATTTAAGAGTCATTTGGACGGGTATATAAATAGGAAGGGTTTGGAGGGATATGGGCCGGATCTTGGCAGGTGGGACTAGATTGGGTTGGGATCTCTGGTCGGCATGGACGGGTTGGACCGAAGGGTCTGTTTCCATGCTGTAATCTCTCTGACCCTCTGACTCTGACGTAATCCCTATCGACTTCAGTAGGGGGTTCGTCAAGGTTGCGCAAGGTTAGCACGTTTAGATCACATGAAATACAGGGAGAACTAACCAGTTGGATACAGAACTGACTCAGAGGTACAAAGCAGGATTGGTGGAGGTTTGCTTACACGACTGAAGGCATGTGATTAGTGCAATGTCAACTGATTTTCGTCATTTATATAAATGTTTTGAATGTAAACAACGGAGGTATTTTTACTAAGTTTACAAATGACACCAAATTTGTTGGTGACGTGGACAGCGAAGTTTACTTCAGATGATAATGGGATCTTCCTTAGACTGAGAAATGAGCCAAGGAGTGGCAGATGGAGTCTAATTGAGATAAATGATGAGTGCTCTAGTTTTGAAAGCAAATCAGGGTAGGACCTTAACATTTAATGGTAAGGAAAGACGAAACTAACCAAGGAGACCTTGAAATGCAGATTCATCATTCCTTGAAAATGGAGTTGCAAGTAGAGAGGATAGCGAATGGGTTGCTTGATATGCTTTCCTTTATTGGTCAGAGCGCTGACTTTGAGAGTTGGTAGATCATATTGCAGCTGTACAAGAAATTGCATCGGCCTCTTGTATAATACAGTGTGCAATTTTGTTCTACCTTCTTTATGAATGACATTGAGAAACTTGAAAGGGTTCAGAAAAGATTTATAAGTATGTTGTCAGATTTGGAATATTTGAGCTTTCGGAAAAGGCTGAATCGGAAATTTCCCTGGAGCGCCAGAAATTGAGGGGTGACGCCAGAGGTTTAGAAAATCAAGTGTGGCATAGAAAGAATGAACAGTCAATGCTTTTTCCCCACAATAGTGCAGTCGAAAACTAGAGGGTGTAGGTTTAAGTTGAGGCAGCACAGAACTTTAAGACATCTTGGGGCAAAATTTTCACAAAGAGAGTCATACGTGTGGAAGGAGCTGCCAGAGGAAATCGCAGAAGCTGTTCAATTACAACATTTCAAAGATATTTGTGTGGGGACATGAATGATAAGGTTTTACAGAGTTATGGGCCAAGAGATGTCGCATTAATGTCGCAGAGATGACTTGAACTGAAGAGTTTGTTACCATCTTGCATAGGTCTATGAGTCTATGTGTTATACAAACATTTCCCCTGTGTTCTTAAAACTGGCCGCCAGTCTTGCAATTACCTTTCGAGGAGAAAGCCAACTGCCATGCGACATTATCTATATCCCTCCTTGTGTAATCAACATCTATAAGGTCACCTGTCAACCACCTAAACTGCAGTGGAAAAAGTCCCAGTCAATCCAGCCTCTCGCTATAACTCAAAAACACAATCCCAGGCACCAACCTGGTAAATCTCTTCTGAGCCCTCCTCACCTTAATAATATCCTCCATTTAACAGGGTGACTAGTACTGCACACAGTACTCCAGGAACGCATTACCAATGTCCTGTAAACCCTTATCATAACATTCTAGCTCCTATACCCAAAACCTTCAGCAAAGAGGAGAATTGAGCCACATGCTTTCCAAATCTTATTAAGTCTTAGTTGTATTACTGAGACTTGGTTCAGTGAAGGAGGAGAAAGTGAGGACTGCAGATGTTGGAGACCAGAGTTGAAAAGTGGGGAGCTGGAAAAGTGCAGCAGGCCAGGCAGCATCCAAGGAGCAGGAGAATCGACGTTTCGGGC
>NW_025212449.1:6764-24296 GCF_004010195.1 Chiloscyllium plagiosum | reverse complement strand
ATGTAACGGCACTGTTCACCTCTATCGACAAAACCCTAGCCAGAGAAACAATAGCCAACCTGCTGGACATACAGAACAGACAACAAGACGGGGAACCTATTAACAAAGACGGCATACTCAAACTACTGGACCTGTGCCTCACAACACACTTCACATTCAACAACCAAATATATGAACAAATCAACGGCACACCCATGGGCTCACCCATCTCTGGACTCATAGCAGAAGCGGTAATGCACAGATTAGAACAAACAGTCTTACCGCAAATTTAACCCAAACTCTGGATCAGATATGTGGATGATACCTTTGTAATCATTAAAAACACCGAATTAGAGAACACACACCGGATCATGAACGCCACACTCACAGGAATTCGATTCACTAGAGAGGAAGAAAAGGCCAACTAACTCCCATTCCTAGACGTGATGGTACAGAGAACACCGAACGGAGAATTCACCACAAAGGTATACACCACAAAGCCACACACACAGAACAAGTCCTAAACTACGAAAGCAACCACCCCAACACACACAAAAGAAGTTGCAACAAGACACTATTCGAAAGGGCCACAACACACTGCAGTATACCAGAACTGCAAAAAGAGGAAGAAGATCACCATTACAATGTATTCGCCAAAAACGTATACCCGCGCAATTTCATCAACAGATGCCTAACGGAAAGACAACGGAATGAGGACATGCCACAACTCAAAGGACTAGCCACGTTACCATACATCAAGAGCATTTCTGAACTGACAGCCAGACTACTGCGACCACTGAGACTCATAACAGCACACAAAACAACAGCCACTCTCAGACAACAACTCACCATAACGAAGGACCCCAAACCCACCATGAGCAAAACCAATTCGTAGCCACACACGCAGATGACAAACAACATGAATTCGACTGGGACAACACTACTATTATAGGACAAGCCAAACAGAGAACAGCCAGGGAATTCCTAGAGTCATGGCACTCATCCACAGATTCAATCAATAAGCACATCGACCTGGACCCAATATACCGGCCACTGCAGCGGACAGCTGGAACTGACAACCAGAAGCGGCAGATTCAAACCACGACAAATGCCGGAGGAAAGATCACAGAAGCGCTTCACAGGATGCTCCCAAGCACTGAGAATGTCACCTAGACAGGGGACGAAACGTCTGCAACATAAATACCCAGCTCGGCGAACAGAACCACAACAACGATCACTCGAGCTACAAATCTTCTCACAAAGTTTGAACGTTAACTATATGTAAAGCGTTTGATTAGATTTTCCATAGTAGGGTCATCCAGGGTCACTAGCAAGATGGATAGAGAACTGGCTGGGCAACAGGAGACAGAGAGTAGTAGTGGAAGGGAGTTTCTCATAATGTAGATCTGTGACCAGTGGTGTTCAACAGAGATACGTGTCTTTCCCTTAGGCATCTTTTGATATATATAAATGATTTGGAGTAAGGTGTAGCTTATCTGATTTTCACGTTTGCAGATGACACTAACATTGATGGAGTATCAGATAATGATGGAAACTGTCAGAGTTTACAGCAGAATATAGGTAGAATAGAGAGTTGGGCAGAGAAATGACAGTTGGATTTCAATCCAGACAAATGTGAGATGGTGCATTTAGGAAGATCCAATTCAAGTGCAAAATAATATAGCAAATGCAAAGATTCTGGGGTAAATTGTTGTCCAGAGAGATTTGAGTGTTCATGTCTATTGCTCCTTGAAGATCAGTAGAGTGGTCAAGAAGGCATCCGGCATGCTTTCCTTCATCGGACAGGCTATTGAGTACAAGAGTTGGCAGGTCATGATACAATTGTAGAAGACTTTGATTCGGCCAGATTGGGAATACTGTGTACATGTCTGGTCACCACATTATCAAATGAATGTGGTTTATTTGGAGAGGGGCATGGAACGTTCACTAGGGTACTGCCTGGTATGGAGGGCGCTCGCTTTGAAGCGAGATAGAGTAGATAAGGATTATGATCAGTAGAAAGACAGAAGTTGAAGGGGGAGCTGAATGAGGTCTATAAAACTGACAGTAGTAGACAGGGTGTTTTTTTTCCCAGAGTGGGAGATTAGAATTACTAGGTGTCATGAGTTCAAAGTGAGAGGGGAAATGTTTAAGGGAGATACGCGTGGTAAATTCTTCACGCAGATGATGATAAGTTCCTTGAACACGTGGCCAGCAGAGTTTGTTGGAGCGGAACAATAGCGTAATTGAAGATATACCTCGACAGTTAAACGAATGGGCAGGGAGTAAAGGAATACAAACACTTAGTAAATAGGATACAGGTAAGTTGGAGGATCTGCATTGGCTTATGCTTGTGGGCTGAAGTGACTGTTCTTGTGCTGTAAATTTCTTTGTTCTTTATTTCTACTTTCCTGTCTTTTCCAGGTAACCCTTTTTTCAATGAATTGATTAAACTCTGATCATCTCTGCTCTAAATATACTTAATGACAGAGCCTCGACAGGCCTCTTCAACTAGGAATCCCATAGCTTCACTACATTCTGAGTAAAGAAATTCCTATTCGTCTCCATGTTGAATTAGTGAGCTCTTTTTGGGATTTTATGCCTGTCTCACCACGTTTACAGATTCTTGCACAAGGGAAGATAAAGGAATTGACAAAGCTAATTCTTGAGGATTCAGCTTTAAATGTTGTCCGCATGGATCTTACTACAACATTTCACAACGGCAGGTTTGTCAGGAATATAAATCGCAATCCATGATGGTTATTAAGTCGGATACAAGATTTGCTCGGTCATACTAGACAGAAGAGTGTTTAAGGGTTTATTTTCTGATTGCAGGTCTGTGGCCAATGGTGTTTCACAAGGATCAGTGCTGCCAGTCCTATTTGTGATGAGCATCAGTGATTGAGATGAAAATGTTCGCGGACTAATTAGTAATTTTGCAGATGATATTTGCAATGGCATGAACTAATGAGGAATATTCGGGCGAATTGTGGATAATGAGGATGGAGGTTAAAGGATCTTGCAGTATGTAGACGAAATGGAACGCTGGACAGAGAAATGTAAAGTTGAAATTCATCAACAAAGAGTGAGGTGATGTATTTTGGGAAGAAAATGTAAGGGAAAAGGGAAAAGGGAATATTGTAAATGACCAGACACGTATGAACATTGATATGCAGAGGATTCACGAGTGCTAATTCAAATCTTCCTGAAAATAACAGCAGGATGTGGTGATAAAGAATGTGTATGGCACGCTACCCTTCATAGGTCGCAGTACAGATGTTTCCATGTCATATTGTAGCTGAAGAAGTATTTTTAGAACGGACACTTTTGGAATGTGGTTTGTAGTTCTCATCGCCACATTAAATGAAGGATGCGGATGCTTTGAAGAGGATGCAAAGCAGGCTTACTAGCATGTTGCCGAGATCAGAATGAGATAACTATAAGGAGAAGTCGGACACAGTTTTATTGTTTTGCTAGAGTGTCAAAGGCCCGAGGACCGAGCTGATATAGGTCTATCGTATTAGAAGATGTGTGAATAGTGTGGATAGTTGGAATCTCTTTTCCAATGTGGAAATGTCAACTACTGGGCGCTACGGTTTAAGCTGAGAGTGAGAATGTTTAAAGGAGATCACAGAGGGATGTTATTTTTTCCATGGAAGGTGAAAGCTGCTCGGGAGTTGATCGAAACAGAAGTGTAAGCAATATTTTGAAGTGGGATTTAGACAGGAATGTGAACAGGCAGAGAATAGAGTGACATAGTCCATGTGTATGCAGATGGGTTTCGTTTAGAATAGCACCACGGTCAGCACAGTCATGGAGGGCCGAATGGCCTATTGCTGTGCAATCGTCTTCTATCTTGTAACTTCCCAGCCTTTACCGTGTGAACGCCCCTCAGACAGTTGGATTTTTCATACAATTTCTTGCATCAATGGTTTCAACCTCAGCCGAGTGAAACTTCTCTGATGCCTCACCAATGCAAGAATATCTTTCCTTTGAGCACTAATACTGTTCATAATATTCTGGGTGTAGTCCGATTTGTGTTTTGTATCGTTTTCACAAGACCTCCTTATTTTTTAGACTCCATTCCCTTTTTACTAAATACGAGCATTTGATTGTATTCTCTGTTACTTGCTGAAACTGTAGGCTACATTTTCCAGACAGATACATAACGGCTCCCAGAACCCATTGTACAGTCAGTCTGAAACCAAATGGCGTTAGACTGATAATAAGTCGGGATGGTTCTGAAATGTATAACAAAGAAGATGACAATAAACAATAACTGGGCCCTTAAAAACTTTGGGAGGCGCATGATTTTGTAAAAGGGGAATGTTTTTAAATTGGTTGGATTTCATAAGTTGGGATAAGCAAAGATGGCAAAACAGGTAAGGGTAGAGGAGGGGATTGACGAAATGGGGCTATTTGAATAAACGTTTTGTCATGTTTTAACAAAGGCTAAAGATTAGCGAGGGAGAGAGTACAGCCCCTTATGGTCAATGAGGTTGTCCATGTGGACTCTATTATTGACGCAGATCCTAAAAATTATGATGAGTTAGGATTTACTGTGGAGAAAGTTATGGAACCTAGGGATCTTGGGAGAATAAATAGTGACGTTATGAAAATAGTTCAAATTGGGGAACAGGAGGTGCTGGATTTCTTAAAATGCAAAATGGTTGATAAACCTTCCGACTTGATCGCAGGTATCCCAGCATCCTTTGAGAAGCTGTGGAAGAAATTGCGGGGGCCCTCGCAAAGATATTTGTACATCGACAGCCATTACAAAGCAGTGAGACTGATTGCAGGTAAGTTGTTGGAGAAGATTCTTAGATATAGGATCTTCGTGTATGCCGAAAGGCAAGGACTGAATAGGGATAATCAGCATAGCTTTGCGTATAGAAAATCTTGCCTCACAAACCAGATCTAGTTTGTCAAGAAGTAGACAAGTAAAGGATCCAGGCAGAGCTGTAGAACTTGTGTAAATGGACTTTAGCAAGGACTTAGACAAGGTTCTGCAGACTGGGAATAAGTTTAGATCACATGTGTCTATCCTGATTTCAATTTCCGGCACTTGGCTTTTCTTGCTTCGGGCTTTCAAGTGCTTACTGACAGAGTTCTTCAATGGCTTGCTGTTTCTTTCATCTACAACCCTTTTTCCCACCATCCTCAGCTCCCAGTCAAATAAAACATAATCACTTCAGGTACCAATCGAATTCCTTTTTGAATGTCACGGTTCTGTTGGATGGTGACATATCTATTTCCCACTGCTTTTTTAACTGTCACTAGACCTTCCTGCCCCATGTGAATGTGGGTACAGTTGCAAAATTTAAAGAAAAAACGTTTGCATAGGTACATGAACAGGAAAGAATTCGAGGGATAGGAGCCGGGAGCAGGCAGGTGGGACCAGTTTACTTTGAGAGTATATTGGCCATCGTCTGTTTCCATGCTGGTGAACTCTATGATTATGTGTCAATGGTCAGCTATCGCCCTCGTTTCCAGCCTCAGACTGCGACCACTTGATGGAGGATCAAGGTTCCAATTAGACTGCCCAGCAGGTTAATCTGGGGAGAGAACCTTATCCACCTCGGACGGGACCTTTGTTAAATTCCACTCAATTCTTGACGATGAGACGAGCCCAGTGGGACCGCCCTGCTCGCCTTCCCCAGCGTCGGTATCTCTGACTCGTTGCCCCTCTCTACCAGCCCACACCTTGCATCAGTCTGCTAAATCCCTGGATGTCGCCAATATCTGCCTGGCCGTCACAGCTTGCTCATGCAACTGTTGACCTTTTATTATCCCCATTGTGTTGATTGTAAATTTTTCCCTGTGGCGATGGAGGCGCTCCTAAATTCAGGTGAAATCCTGCCAGTGACAACCCTTCTCCCACTTAGATTTCTCAATATTTGCCTTAAAATGTCCCTTGCTGGGTATTTTGCCAAGCTAACGAGACCCTCACCCCTTCTGTAAGACTCTGCTTTCGATCTGCAAATGTACCTCCCTCGTATGGTTCATTCACTATATGTGCTGGACCGGACTGTATGCCAGTAACCAGTATACAGCTCCTCTCACACTGCTCCTGTTCTTACACAAGGCCATCTGACCCTGCTATCTGTCTTTTCATTCAACTGAGAAACACTTTGCAACAGTCAGGGGTGATGGGGCCACTTTCCGAAGGCAAGCAACGGTTGTTTAATATATTCTGAAGAGCAACGATTTAGTTATCGTGCGATTCTCTGCACCAAATGCTAAATGACCAAATTCTCCATCACCCGATTGATTAGATTAGATTAGATTAGATTAGATTACAGTGTGGAAACAGGCCCTTCGGCCCAACAAGTCCACACCGACCCGCCGAAGCGAAACCCACCCATACCCCTACATTTACCCCTTACCTAACACTACGGGCAATTTAGTATGGACCAATTCACCTGACCCTGCACATCTTTGGACTGTGGGAGGAAACCGGAGCACCCGGAGGAAACCCACGCAGACACGGGGAGAACGTGCAAACTCCACACTGTCAGTCCCCTGAGGCAGGAATTGAACCCACGTCTCAGGCGCTGTGAGGCAGCAGTGCTAACCACTGTGCCGCCGTGCCGCCCACGGTTGGTTGACTCTTAACTCTCAGTCAAACAATTATTTAATCCTCGTCCTCTCATATTTTGTAACGTTCCAAACTGGTTATAATCTCTTTCAAATTCTTCTGTTGTGTCGAAGATAGAAAAGCTTAAACATCCGTGCCAAAAGATTCAACCAGAGATTCTTCCCTCGTATTATTGGACTTTTGTGTGGACGTCTCAACTTTTAAGTTTAATGTTGGTGCTTCTCGTTGTGCATCTTCTTTGCAGACGGAACATCTGCTTGTGCTACACAGAAAACCAATTTTGTTGTTGTGTCGCAGTATTCAGAATACTGGGGCTGTTCTCTCATTACAGAGAAACAAGCGGTGGTGATTTACTCTGAGGGACACCAGACGTCATTTAAGGAGAGAGGCTGCAAAGGCCAGTCGTTCATGGAAACCTCACAGTGGGGATAGGACTTGAAGCCAGACTGCTGGCATTATGCTGCTCTGTAGGCCAACAACCTGGGCAACTGAGCTAAACTAATTCCCATGCAACGCAATAACGTTTCCCTGCATCTTGATACTTCCAACAACAATAAACAAAATTGAATTGAATCAAATCAGGAGGATTTCTGCCCTATAATTCAAAGCAATACTTACGGATTAATTTTTCATTGTTTTGAGATACCAGGACAGTGTCAGAGTACCGGCAACACTACTTAGGGGTTTTCCAAAATGCACATGAATGCAATTGTCTTGGATATTATTTCATTATTAGCTGGTAGGGTAGCAATGAGCTGCTCTCTTGTACCATCACCGTTCTTGAGGGGATAATGAAAATGAAACTCTCACGTTATAGTAACATGTGTCCAAATGAAGGTGATGTCTAACTGGCAACATAACTTGATGGTGATGGTATTCCCATGTCTCAGAGGTGGAAGATATGGATATATTTATGGACCCTACAAAGATCAGTTAGGCTTAAAGTAAATTCAAACTTCCAGTTTAACAGCTGAAAGAATAACCTCACAAGATCAGATGTCTGACAGAGTCGGTTTGTGTACTAACGGATTTGCTTGAAGTCACAAGCTTTCGGAGTGACGTTCCTTCGTCAGGTGAAGCAGCGCTTATAGGACTCATGCTTACGGATTAGAAATCACACAACACCAGGTAATAGTCCAACAGGTTTAATGGGAAGCCCACTAGCTTTCGGAGCGACGCTCCTTCATCAGGTGATTGTGGAGGGCTCGTCCGTAACACAGAATTTATAGCAAAAATTTGCAGTGTGATGTAACTGAAATTATCCATTGAAACATTGATTGTCTGTTAAGCCTTTCATCTGTTAGAATACAGTGACAGTTTCACTTCTTTCATGTGTAAATCACAAACCCTTTTTTTTTTAAGTTTCATTCTCGGGTTAGCTGTTAACAATGGTGATAGCTAGAAGTGAAACTATCACTGTAATTACTTTGCCTCCACAGCCCTCTGAGGAAGTGAGTTCCATAGCTTCATCACCCTCTCGCTGAATAAGTTCGTCCACATTTGCAAAATCAAGGTGTTTCCTTCATTCTGATGCCGTGCCGTCGTGCCCTAGTCTCTCATACTTGTGGAAACCTCTTCTCCACTATCATGTATTTCACGCTCCTCAGTATTCTATAAGTTTGAATGAGATTCCATCGCCTCTAAACTTCATCGAGGACAGATGCAGAGTCTTCAATTGCTCCTCACATGGTAAGCATTTCATCCCTGGGATATTTCTTGGAACCCTCTTTCCTGTACTCCCTCACATTCTGTTTCAAGAATATTGATGTATTCTATGTGCAGATGTGGGCCCAACACTGAGGCCTGTGCACCTGTCCTCGTCACCAGCTGCCATCCTGAGAAAAGACCCCTTTATACCCAATCTCTGTCTTCTCCATCTATCAATTCTCTATTCATACCAAGCAAGCTGTTCTGAAAGTGAAATTTCATTTCGCAAATCCTTTTGCATTCGATTGTGTTTAGTCTGGCTACAGGCAGCAGAGTATATGGGCGGCACGGTAGCACAGTGGTTAGCACTGCTGCTTCACAGCGCCAGAGACCCGGGTTCAATTCCCGCCTCAGGCGACTCTCTGTGTGGAGTTTGCACATTCTCCCCGTGTCTGCGTGGGTTTCCTCCGGGTGCTCCGGTTTCCTCCCGCAATCCAAAAATGTGCAGGGGTTAGGTGAATTGGCTATGCTAAATTGCCCGTAGTGTTAGGTGAAGGGGTAAATGTAGGAGAAGGGGTCTGGGTGGGTTACGCTTCGGCGGGTCGGTGTGGACTTGTTGGGCCGAAGGGCCTGTTTCCACACTGTAAGTAATCTAATCTATATAGTTCATTGCGATTTTCATAAATCTTTAAAAAGGCCCCACTGAAGAGTTTGATACGGAAAATTGGTACATGTGGAATTGGAGGGATTGTACTGGTATGGATTGAAAATTCACCTACGGACAGCAAACTAAGTGGGAAAAAATGCTTATTACTTCATCACTAACTATCCACAAAAAGGATTGGATAAATGAAACGAACGGAGAAATCTAATGTTTTCACGTTTGCTGATATCACTAAAAATATGGGACTGGGTGTTGTATGAAGGAAGAAGAGGAGACATGGACAGTTTGTGAGTTTCTGTTTATATAACTTCATTGATGGAATGCAGCCATCACTGACTAGGCCATAATTTCTTTCCGATATGTAATTACCTTGAGAACTTAGTGGCGAGCTACTTTGCTAACCCATTGCAATGAGTGTGAGGGTAGACAAAGTGCTGATAGGATGGATCTAGGTTTGGAGGGGAACTTGGGCAGGGCAGTGTTTCCGTGCACGTTTAACGCCTGTCCTTCCAGGTTAAAGGTCTGCGTTTGTGAGGTTCTGCTGAAAGGGACTTCTTGAGTGACCTCAGTGCTGCTTGTCAATTTGTAAAACTTATTTACTCATTCATTTATTCATTCTGCCTTCATTCCTTACTTACTTCATTCATTTTTTTCATAAGACGTGAGCGTTACTGGCTGGGTCAGCATCTGTTGTTGATTTTCCGTTGCTTCTGAGAAGGTGTTGGTGCATGAACATCTTGAGGCACTGCACCAGAGTTTTGAACTGATTTTATCTGTGTACTCTCCAGCAAGCGCTATAGCACTCCCCAAGTCTGTAACTGCATACAGACAATGCAGCTCTCCATTTTATATGTGACGTCTTCCGCTACTTAGAAGTCTTATAGTTACTTACAACATCTCATCTCATCTCCAATTCCATGCGCTTTGGATCCCTAAAATGTCTTTATTCTTACTTAAACGTCTGTTCACGTACAATCTCTACATTTCTAAATTTGTAATTCAACAGTAAGTATCCACATAACTGTCACCAATTACAGCACAGGTTCCCTTCCTTAAATCTCTATGAATTACACTGGCTAGATGAGTTAAATTGGCACTTTTCACCCTCGTTATACATCTCAGTTCTTCCAGCCCGGACAATCCTACTATTTTGGAATGCTAGTATTCTCAGTATTTTCTCATGTCCTGCCTATCCTTGAACACCAAAAACTGCTCCAAACATCTGTATTCTCCCCAGTTATTACAAGTCTTCTGACTCTGTGAAAACCAACAGTCTCCAGTACGGGCAACACCCCACGCTGTCATTTTACATTTTGATGATGTCTTCATATCTCTTTCAGAAGCTCACAAAAAGCCCTTTTCACTCTACACAGCTCCATGACGAAAAAAGTCACCACCTCTCTCTTCTTTTTGCCTTCTTCAGTACTTGCAAACCTCCCTGAAGCTTCCAGTAAACAGTTTTAGGCGCTGCCGGTCTGCCTACCTGACCCGATAAATTGCTCCAACCCTGACAGCTCGATCAAACTCTGTACCACCCTCTGTCCCCTCTAAACCCCTTTTATTGTTTCACTGCAATGTTCCAGACACAATCTTGTGAGCAAGAGGTCCCGAAAAGGATGTTATAAATCGCAGTTGAGGTTTCAGGCGTATCATTACCGTTGAGTCACAACAGCAGAGGACCTTAGTGTGAGCAACAAAGAGGGAGACAATATAAACTAGCAGCGCGGATCGAGGACTTCTGGGAGTCGGAGTTGTAGAAACTGGAGAACAGGAGAACAGTCAGTACCAAGGGAGTGAACATGTTAGGGACAAACATAAAGCAGGATCTTGAGACTAACTCACACCGTGGAATTATAGTGGCAGCAAACTGGGAGACGATAAAGCAGCACTGAGAATCGAGGCCTTGTCATACCTTGAGTCACATCTCTGGCGAACTTGTGAAGACGTAGAGTGGAGTGAGAGCTGGAGGATTACACATACCTGGGAGTCACAGAGGCGTTGACCTGTGAGGGAGCAGTGTGGAGTGGGAGCTGGAGGGTTACATTTACCTGGGAGTCAAAGAGACTCTCCCTATGATGCAGCAGAGTTGAGTTGAGAGCTCGAGGATTACACGTTGCTGGGAGTCACAGAGAGAAGTTTCTACTGCTGGGCCCTGCCTGCACCAAGTTTGAAAGAAGCACAAGGGACATCACAGAAAAACCGGCAAGTTTATTGGATGATAAGACACCAGTATTTTTTGACTGTCTGTATATTGCTTAAAGGTAGCAAATTTATTCTTCTAAAAGAAGTGTGGAATCCAGAAATATGAAGAGTAACTGAAAATCTGAGGGAGTATAGTAAAGTGATTTATTAAGCCACATTTGGATAAGGGAACGAAGCTCAAATGTATTTCCTTCCTGTTAACTTTACGTTAAATAGTTCACGAAGTAAAACTTCTCAGTTTAAGACATGGCAGCACGGTCCGTTAAATAGAAACACTTTCTGTTACACTGGAAAATCGTAGCCACTGTTGATGTTCCAGATGAACACTGGAACTTGGAGTTCGAACAGTGACTGTTGACACTATGGAATATCTGTGGTGCAGAGAGTTAAGGGGATAGAACATACAGAGAGGGAATCACCCTGCAGAAATGTCGACCTGGAAGAAGGAAGGGAATGGGCGTCTAGTCAATCCAAGAAAAACAGTCAGGGAAGACAGGAATAGCCTAACATCTCACCCATAAAGCAGATTACCTTTTGGAATCTGTTGAAGGTGCTGTCTGTTCAGAGGAGTGCAGTCAGTGCCATATTTCTGGCACCACAAGCAACTGGTCTGTACAGGAGCGAAAGGAGAAAACAGAAGGAGGAATCGTCAGAGGGGATTCAGTCAATTGCGGACAATGCAAGCATTTCTGTGACTGTTGGTGTGTCTCCAAGGATGGTTATGTCAAGAATGTCAGTGTCTGCTGCATATTACTCTGTGAGAAGTCGAACAACCACAGACCATGGTCCGTGTCGGTCTCAGTGACTTGGGTAGGAAGTGTGACGTGGTCTGGTAATCAGAAGGTAGCGAATGAGATAGAACTTTAGCAGGCAGGACCACAAATGTAGCAATCCTTGGAATACTCACTGTGTTGTGTGCAAAGCATTGCAGCATTAGGATCATTAGGTTGATTTTGCAGAAGAAAGGGCTTCAGATTCCTGGGACATTGAGACTGGTTCTGGGTAAGGCAACAAATGTACAGGCTGGGTGGGTTGCAAGTGAGAGAGCTGGGACTGAGATCCTGATGCAGCGCTTGTCTAGTGCAATTGGGAGGGATTTAAATTAATTTGGCAGGGCTATGATAACAAAACGGAATAGTAGAGGAAACTACTTGGATTCACAACATACTTGGATATGTAGCTGGTAACAGTTTCGAACAGCAAGTTTAACGGTAGAAGATGGAGTCAGAAAGAAATCCTGAATCACAGTGATCTTGCATCCATACGAATACTTGGAGTAGAGTAAATATGATTGGGGAAAGTGTCCGAGAGAAAAAGGATTCCTCCAACGGAAGAATGGATTTGGCTGGAGGTACACAATAATTCTGTGAGGTATAGTCTGTAGGCCACCACCTAGTTGAAAGGATTTGGAGAACAAATCCACAATACATTCCCAGAGAAATGGCATCATGATAGAATAGTAAAGTTGAGAAATTTAAATTATCCAGATATACACTGGGGTAGTGGTCGTGCAGGTCATGAGTGTTCCTGGATTACATGGAGGAAAGCATACTACAGGAGTCTGTGTCCAGCCCGAGAGGGCATGTTCTTTTGGACCTGGTCCTTGGGAAAAACGTGGGGCAAGCAGACCCAATGTCAGTGGGGAAACTTTTTTTTGGATAGCGCTAATTTCGCTGTAAGTGTCAAGATTATAGTCGAGAATGATATTCAATAATTGAGAGTGAAAAAAATGATTTGACTGAGAGATGTCTTTAATGGGGAAACAATAAAGCTGGGAATGGTTGACTGGAACCACAACTTGGTGAGAAAACGAAAAAAAAATACTGACCAATGGGATCCCTTGAAAGAGAAGATGGCTCGCTTCCAGTCGAGCAATAGTTCATCAAAAGGACCAGGATAAACAAATGCAACGATCTCCGGATGACGGAGAAGAACGATTGAATCGACATCAGATAGAGAATCGAATTGCGAAGCAGAAGGAACTCTGAGTGTTCACAGGGCAGTTGGTAAGAGCAGGCGGAATTATTAGAAAACTGACAGACAACATGGAGCTCTCCCACAATCCTCTGTGGTCAACTCATATTGGGAGTGCTAAAAGAGGAATTCAGCTGGTTGAGATGAGAAAGGCATGATATAACGTGAAAAATTTCTCTGGGATTTGTTCGGATACATTTGGATATTTTGTAGCTGCATGTTCGACTGAAACATTCAAGATGAAATTAGTTGATTATTGGAACTAAAATGACGTGTTAAGATGTGAAGGAAAGCGGAAGATCATTACTCAGCACAAATGGGCTGCACGGTGACCTCGGTTCAATTCCCACCTCAGGCGACTGACTGTGTGGGGTTTTCACATTCTCCCCTTGTCTGCATGAGTTTTCTCCGGGTGTTCCGGTTTCCTCCTGCAGGTGAATTGGCAATACTAAATTGCGAATAGTGTTAGGTGAAGGGGTAAATGTAGGGGAATGGGTAAGGGTGGGTTGCGCTTCGGCGGGTCGGTCTGGACTTGTTGGGCCGAAGGGCCTGTTTCCACACTGTAAGTAATCTAATCAGCAACATGTGCAGTTAGGAGTTGAATATAATCGGCCGAATGACATCCTTCTGTATTATAAGACTTCTGTGTGTTTCAGTGCGATATTGTTAATGTAGTCGCGTTACTCAATGCTCATAATATCCTAACTGTGCATCTTCTTCACTTTATATCTACACTTTATATCTGCCAATGCAGCCCTGATATCTATGTAACTCATACAGGCCTGTAAACTTCCTTTCACAGGAATCTCCATGAGATTGTAAATTCATTCCTCTTCACATAATAACAGTCAAGCTCTTACACATCTCTCTTTTTCTGTATTTAGTCCAATCCATGCAAGCCTCCAGATCTTTGTAATCACCTCCAGTCAACACAGCCATCAATATCGGTAACACCCTCCTGACCTGACAAAAATCATTATCTCCATAATTTGTCAACCACTGGAGTGCTAACGATGTCTGCGACTTCCTCCAGCACCTAGAACTCTCCATATCTTTACCTTCCTCCAAACCCAACAATTTTCCCTACTATGTTACCATCTCCAATGTCTAACCAGCTGTGTTACATCCACTAGTCCTGACAGATTTCCGATGGAGTAACCACCTTCTACCCCTACTCACTTCCAGATCTCGACAGCCTCTACGTACTAAATCCCTCCCTGATAATTACACACTTTGTTCCTCGAAGAAATACAAGTCGATTCTCCTGGAGACACTGGAATTTCCTCGTTGACCATTTTCCTTGATCACAGAATTCCAGCCTCGAACCATTCAGTTAGCTCCTTTCCATATTAAACAATCTGCAGTGTTAGCAGTTATCCCGTTCCCCCTGCGCCATCCCTTTGTCCAGTATGGACTGGTTTACGGTAGTCAGTAAATGGCAGGGGAATTTTTTTAGGCTTCTTTTAACGGCCATAAACATTGTGTTCGTTCATTTTAAAGAATTAAATCTCCTCTATCATTCCAGTCTCCATAAGTTTTTCATTCCCAATATATTCACACCATATTTGGAGCACTTCCGATTTTGTTCGAGACAGACAGAGGCTGAATGCATTGTATGATTTTGTCAAGTCTCAGTTTAGTCGAGGTTAATGAAAGGATTCTCTCTACAAGCATAAATGCATTTCCTTATAATATCATGCCCAATCTTCCTCATTAATTATTTTCCCTGCGGCTATGTTCTTCCTCTCATCTGAGACTAACGCGATGATTTTCCCCTTCGTCACAACAACAGCCCACTGCCCGGATATCCCAAAATGGAGCAGCCTCCCTGTTACAGTTTTCATATTTGAAACGTCATTAAACTCTTGAATTGTCAATCCGAAACTCCCTGGACATGGCAGAAGGGGAAATAATCAATGGCCCCATTTTCTGGACAAACCCCTGAGGTTCTGGTGGATGGCATGGTGCAGGGAAGGGCCATTACCTTCCTCCAAGAGTGACAGTGGAGGCCATGAATCCAGTCCCTTCCAACCTGGTCTGAGGGTTACCCCTTGGGTCAGTGAGGTGCCGGCCTTTATGTGAATGCCTTGCATGTAGGATGGAGGTCAGTGACCTTCTCCATTCTATCACAGTAGGTGTTACGATCTACACTTTGTGACCTCGCAATCACTCTGTCTCTGTTGCTGCACCCACCCTCCCACTCTGACTTACAGTTCATGTTGTCCACTCTCATTGAATGCAACATCTTCTCTGGGTCTCCCTCCAACCAATTCTCTCCCCATCTTCCCAACTCTGCTGTCTGTCTGTGCTGCCTATTCACTCACTCAGGCCACCTACCTACCTTTCCTCCAGCTGTACCAGTGCTATCAGCTGTATAAACGACTTGCATCTGCCTCATACCTCCTGGTAATTCTCACAGTCCCAAAGAAATCACCCCAAGAAGACAGAAAGAAGCAAGTGGGATGGGGTCTCCCCAACAGTCAGCTCCTCACCCATAACAGGAGAAGGGTCCTTACCCTAACAATCACGACAGGCTGACTGCAAGTGTGTACAAGATCTCGTTGCCTGAGACTCTCCTTGGCTCACTGTGCTGGGCACCGTGACTGATTTTGGACAATGATGTCAACCTTCTTGGTTTTGTGTATGCTGTAAGTAACAAGACAATATACTATTCGTGTAACCCTGGCAGCTTTGGCTGAGGGCAAATACTCCCAAAGGCAGAAAGGGCAAGGTACGGCAAGGGACTAATCCTGTGAGTGTTCAATTTAGCTCAAAGTGAGTGTGGAGACACACCCACACCCAGTGAGCAGCCGAGAGGAGCACTACATAAGCTGGGTATGTGTCGCTGAGCACAGCGCCCTTGCAGCAGCATTTCAATGTGAGTTGTCGGTGCACCCTGAGCTACACCATTGAAGTACAAAAGTGTAATATAAGTGTGCCTGGCAAGTTGGGGATGGTGAGGCTGGCATGCAATTGATGCCAGAGTTGAAAAATGTGATGTTGTAAAAACACAGCAGGCCAGGCAGCATTCATGAAGAAGGGCTCATGCCCGAAACGTCGATTTTCCTGCTCCTAGGATGCTGCCTGGCCCTCTGTGTTTTTCCAGCATCACATTTTTCAACTTTTGTCTCCAGCATGGGCAGTTCTCACTTTCCCCTATGCGATTGATGCCACCACTGGTGGGTGTGGAGTGCATGCAACTTCTGTCCGTGGAGCGTTTCAAAAGACGTTGGCGTGCACGATAGAAATTCACAGGTGCGAGGGACGAGATGGCATCACCAGTTTTCAAATCTGACTTTCATGTCAAATTCTCCATATTGAGATTCCCCACAGTGAGAGGAAGGATAGGAAGGTGACAAATGACAAAGGTAGACCTACATTAATATGGCTGTTGATCATCAGTAATTATTCAGTCAGCATCTCCCCCGACTTGCTTGCGAAAAACCTTGTCTGAAAGAACAGAGTAATACAGGAACAGGCCCGACAGCCCAGCAAGCCTGTATTGGCACAAGATGTGTGGTCATTTCAGAGATATGGCTTAAAGAGGGACAGAATTGATTGTTGCAGATTCCGGAATTTAAATGTTTCAAGAAGAACGGAGAAGATGGTAAAAGAGGTGCGGGTGGCATTAATAATCAAACGAAGTAATACAGCCGCTGAGATAACGTTTGAGGACTCATCCAATGCGATGCTGTGGGCTTAGTTAGAAACAGGAAAGGAGACGCACCCTGTTCGGAGTTTTCTGTAAGCCTCCGAATAGTTATAGGAATGTAGAGGGAAGGATAGCAAAGATGATTCTCGATAGGAACGAGAGTTACAGAATGGTTGTTATGGGGGTCTTTGACTTCCACAAAATTGTCTTGGAATACTACAGTTCAAGTAATTTAGGTGTGTCAGTTTGTGCTCAATGTGTGCAGGAAGGTTTTCTGACACAGTATGTAGACCGGCCAAGAAGAGGAGATGCCATATTGCATTTGGTTCTGATGAATGAACACAGCCAGGTGTTTGATTTCGAGTTAGGTGAGCACTTTGGTGATAGTGACCACAATTCAGTTATGTTTACAATAGCAATAGGGACGATTAAATAGATACCGCAGGGAAAAAGACACAAATGATGGAACGGCAATTATGATGCCATTAGGCAAGTTTTAGGATGCATGGAATTGGGAAGACAATGTGTCATATTAGTGAGAACACGGAGGTACAGGTAAATGGAACTGAAGTCGCCAAAGACGAAGTTTTAGCAATTTTGGAAGATCTGAAAATAGATAAGATCCCTCGGCGGACGAGATTTATCCTCGGATTGTCTGGGAAGCGGGGTGTGGGGATGGGGGGGGGGGGAGGGGAGGTGGAGATTGTAGCGCATTTGGATTCGATCTTTATGTTATCATTGTCGATAGAAGTCGTACCAGAAGACGGGAGGATAGCAAATATTGTTCCCTTTTTCAAGAAGGGGAGTTGGGAGAGA
>NW_025212449.1:0-418 GCF_004010195.1 Chiloscyllium plagiosum | reverse complement strand
GAGATCACGACCCTCTGGGCCGTAACCTCCAGAGGGTCGACGGGCAGATGTGTCCCGCCCACAGCGAGCCCCCTCTCCACGGCCAGGTGGACCGCCTGCTCGGTCTTCAGGAAAAAGACGGCCTTCCCGTACATTCGGGCCGCAGCAACGATGGCCAGTGGGCCGACCACACTAGCCATGGCCTTGCTGCAGTCCTCGATGGTCAAGTTTGGGGTGGGGATAGGCCTTTACCCCCAGGCGTTTGGTCAGATGCCTGAAGGGGCTTACGTTAGAGACCGGGGTTGTGGGAGCCGAGCCCAAGGGAGCGGCTACCCCGGCGTAGGTGCGGCTGGGCCCGGCGACTTTGGGGCTGACCATATTCTGCCGCTTTGTATTTCTGCCCCAGGCAGCGGTGGAGGTGGGCCCCTGGTAGCAGCAG
>NW_025212448.1:21859-26783 GCF_004010195.1 Chiloscyllium plagiosum | reverse complement strand
GAGGAGCTCATTCAGCACCTCAAGCTGAATTCAAAAAAATATGGAGAAGTCATTCAGTCTATCAAACTATTGGACAGGACGTGTGATAGCTCATTCAGTCCATCCTGCCTATTACAGTGGAAGAGAAGAAATCTGCTCACTCCCACACGTCACTTACACGGGATCAGAAAGAGACACTTTCACACTCGGAGTGATTAAAAAGAAACAGGAAGGGGTCATTCAGTTTATCATGTCACTAATACAGGAACAGGAAAGTGTCAGAGATCTTCCAATATCACAAACAAATGGAGTAGTGACTGAATAGATAGACTGCTCCAACCTGGTCCACATGGCTTAATTACTCATACTAGCTATGTGTTACTTTAACATGGTTTTCTGGTAATAGGAATGAAGCCAACCTTTCTTAACCGTTCTCCAAGATGTCTTCTATCTTCAAGAAAGCAGACGCATGGTCTCTATGGAGGTCAGATGCTGGTGCAGAATTGTTAACTCTTTCAGAATGAAGGTATTTTGACTGCTGACAGGATTGTCTACAAAGTGACATTCAATGCGGTGTCACAGAGAAACTGTGCATTTAGATGTTCAGAGTTCATTCAAAGCCTGTAGCTTTCTGTCAAACGACATGGGGGGTCTGCAGAGGCACACATCGGGAATCAAACATACAGTGAACTGTATGGAATTGGCACCCTATTCAGCTGTTTGGGACATATTGAGTGTCCGTCCATAACCTTCAAGTTTCAACTTCTTATGCTCTGACAGCGCTACAGATTAAACACATAGATCCTAAACTCTCTCGCGATGGTATCATCATGCCAGCGTTTAGTCTGGTGAGACTCCTTTGCACTGTCTCGGTGACAAAGAGATCATTATTTATAAAACAGACCAAACCTGCACACAATGCACCAAATACTCTCTCAACAAATCACTACCATTGGGAAAGATATAGAAACTATGGTATTCCAATCATTTTGTAAAAAGAGCCACATATCATTTAATTTCTGTCCCGTAAGAATTGGTGACTTATAACCAAGGACTTCCAGGTCCTTTTCCACAAATGCACTCGCCAACCTCTCCCCATTTAATAAATATAAATGTGAAAGATGATATTTGTTGTTCCCATCTGATTCCGTTTTTATACTTTGTGGACAGCTATTGACCAAACACTGATCCTTCTGATACCCAACAAGCCTTCAGTCCAGAGAAAAACACTACTCCTTTCATTGCCTCCATTATCCAATTTTTAATCCAAGTCGTATATAGTCCACACGTACCTACCCATGGAATTTAGCATTTCCCACTCACCTATATTCAACCTTGTCAAACGTCTGCTGAAAATTCAAATATTCCAGTCCCATTGGTTCTCAATTGTTGATGTTGCAATGGACAATCTCCACAAATTCCAGCAAATTTATCAATTGTCATTTTCCTTTCCTGAATCTAGACCGAATCTACCAAATCATATCACTGTTTTCCAAGTGTCTAGTTGTCATATTCTAATAAAAAGGTTACAATGTTTTTCTCATAGCTGACATCAAGCTATTTAGTTGTCTGTTTTCCCTCTCCGTCCTATTTTAAATATTTAGGTTTATAATAGCTGCCTTCCAGTCTGCAGGATCTTTTCCTGAATCTAACCAGTTTTGATGAATAATCAGTAATTCTTTCACTGGCTCTGTTGCCACTTCCTCAATACTCTGGGATGTAGCTCATCAGATGCAGCAACTGATGAAACTTCAATTCAATTAGATTTTCAGAAACATACTCTTCATTAATTCTAATTTCCTGCTGTTTCTCATTTTTACCAGTGACACTGTTTTCTCGTATTTCTGGAAGTTAGTTTCTGTACATTCCCCTGTGGAGATGGAACCAATGTATTTCTCTCAGCAGGCAGATGGCTCCTCTCAGCTCGTGAATACATCGGAGGACTGCACTTCGGAGATGATCTATATATTACCCACTCCTGCCTGGAAAATTCCAGAATCAATCCAGTTAACTTCATAGTGAGAGTCAGCACAGTCCTGTCACTGATGTGAGGTTACAGGTTATACTGAAGGATGGGGACACAGGCTCAGTGAGCACCTAATTTTTGAAACAAACTCTTTTCACGCTTTACACTTGGAACGGGAGCAGCTTAGACAAATGTTCCTGGAAATCCCAGGGATAAATGTGCAGTGCCCAGCCCCACCCTGTTTACACAGCTTCCCTTCTGTGTAGTCTCAGCTCCATTTGTTTACCATGGACCCAGATATACTGTACATGCAGTGTCTAGAGTGGGGTCAACATGCCCTCGGGTCTCCCTAAATGAACGCAGCAGCTGACAATACAAACTTGAAAACACTATGCACAGAATCTCCACTGACTTTCTCATGACAGCAGTAAGTCAATTCCCCATACCCATGGTGCACCCATTCAGTGTGGAACATACCTCAGTCTCCTCAGTTTCTCTTCATAGCTGAGAAAGCCGTTATATCTCCACGCAGTCCCATAGTAACAGTTTATCTCTCCAAAGGAGCAGTTGACAATGTAAAATTGCGTTTCTCTGTATCTCAGCAACTATAAGGGCAGCACCGGTATTGCCGATGGACTTGATCACCACACTCAGAGAAGAGGGACAGTGGGAACATAACTCACTTTAAGCAGGACATTCTGAAATGGAGATGGTATTCAGGAATAGGGAAAAACGAAAATGTTAGAATAACCTCCCATCCTATTTTATTTCCGGTCCACCATTAGCCATCGTTTTGCTTGCTTTTCCTCTCTCTCTTTCTCTCTTTCTCTTTCTCTCTCTAGCTCTCTCTCTCCCTCCCCCTCTTGCTGGACATTTCTCCATCCATTCAGCACAAACCTCCCACTCACCCTTCCAACCATCACTGATACAAATAATATTATATCCTAGTTGCATTCAGTTTGGATTGGATCACTGAACTCGAAACGTTATTTGTGTTTCCGCAGTCCGACAGACTGCCATACCTGCTAAGATTCTCCAACATTCTTTCAGACGCTAGAGAATTTAATTTCAGATCTCCAGCATCCACATTTCCTTCGTTATTTTACCTTTAATGTTGCTGTTTCACGGGATGCCAGCATCATTCGCAAGGGCAGCATTTGTTGTCCATCTCTAATGGCCCTTGACCTCGCGGCTATTTGTCAAGACAAAATGAACCAACTACACTGTTGTGGGTCTGAAGTTGCGCTGATTCCAGATGGGGCAAAAATGTTAAGTTTCTTCACAAAACGTTATCAGTAAAATAAGGGAGAAAAATCCTGATGGTTTATGGTTGCCATGACTGAAATTGCGTTTCATTCCACTTTTTGTCATTCGAATTTAATTCTGGTCATTGACGATGGTAGGATTTCAAAAATATGCATTTAGAATCATAACTTTTGCCTCTGAATTACATGCTCAGTGACATTATTACTCTGACACAGAGTCCCTGTTGTGAAGTAACTGTAGAGACAAGAAATTGCTTGTGGGCAAAATATTTGTAACTGGAAGAGGCGTCAGAAGAGAACTGGAGCCGTAACATCTGTCATTAACAAAGGGTAGGTGATGGCTAATTCAGCAACAGCACTGAGGTAGAGCTGGAGACTGGGGATATTATGGAGGTTGGTGTTGGCAGATTTGATGACAGAGAAATATGGAGACATAAAACAGTTCAAGGCAAAAAGGAGATTCAAAGTTCTGAACAGTCTTGTTCCTGCTTAGATGTTTGTGAGTATGCAGTTTGGAAATACATGAAAATGAAGTGGAGTTTGTGACTGAAAGTTCTTATATTTGTAAAATATAATTAACTGGAATAGCAATAACCTTCATTATAGTTTATAGAATTGACAGACATAGGCTGACCAGGAACACCAACAATAGCGAGGATGGGATAGTACCCTGCTTGAATAATCACCAGTAAGGCTTGTATCCGTAAATCTAACCATGCCCAATCCCAAGAAAGATAGGAAAGACCCCAGGATAAACTCCTGTTCATTGTTGGAATATTCCAGTAAAAAGTTCTCAGATTCTGATCCATTGCTGGAACATTCTAATGCTTTCAGATTCTGATCCAACCTTCGCTCTGTAGCTGCTGATCTCAATCATGTTGAGGATGACGCTGCCCCTGATACGTCGCATAACAATTTGAAATAATCACCTAATTATGGAAGTGGGAAACCCTCCAGTGACCCAGTTAGATCCAGGCAGACTGATATTAATCACAGTCACTGAACAAACGGCTCCAGTTAACCCCTTTCACTATAACCCTGATATAACGCAATAATGCTTGGCGTGGGTGCGATGTTGACATCGCTGACTGTCGGATGAATGACACATCTCAATTGTGAAGTTAGAGGTGAAGGGGAGAGAGGACGCTTCCTCTTCACAAGCTCGATGATCCTACCATGTTTTATCAGGGTAGAAATTGCTGGGCTCCCGAGTCCGTGTCTGATCACCAGGCCTGCTGCATCCTTTTGATTTATTCATTTATGTTCAACTTTAACATTTATCTTACCATCATTTAACCGTTTAGGTGGGTTTAGGCATTTTTGAGAGGCTCCTCCAGTGCCAAAGACGGTGTAGATACAGTCCATTTCTTGTGGTCCTTGTAGCCACGGCCTGATAAAACTCTCACACAACCAGAACTCTTAGTTTTACCTTTCGTCAGTTATTGCTGTGGTCTCAGCAGGGTTAGAAGGCAGTAAATCTCTCCCCTCTGCTACACTGTATCTCTGAGCTTTCTCTCAGAATTGGCTTTCGATGATCTTTCCTCCTGGATTAGAGAACTGCATGTGTACTGAATTCGTTTTTTGACACGTCTGTGTTTATTGAATGTTACCATGTTTGAGCAGTTGCTGTATATTAGTTAAATAACGTATTATTCTGTTAAGTTTTCCAACAGAATTAAATTATTCCAAGTTCCACTTCCTTTTGTTGTATTTT
>NW_025212448.1:18736-21516 GCF_004010195.1 Chiloscyllium plagiosum | reverse complement strand
AGATAAAGGTTGCACCTAAAGACTTGAAGACTCGCTGTCTTCTTGAAGACAGTCTCTGCACTGGAGTTTCGCTGGAACACTTCTGTAATCCAGAGAGTTATGGAATATTTCACACAGTGCCACCAGAACACTCTGTAAGCACTTATATTAAAATCAGCTATGAATTGATGATGACATGTTTACCCTTGGCCTTATCTGTTTGAGAAAAGCGTTCTTCATGTTGTTGGAGACAGTGCAAGAACTTCCATCTGACTGCATGTTATTTATAATATTGAAAATCTTTGTCACTTCCCCTGTGAGGAACGACGCAAAATACTGTTTTAAATTTTCTGCCTGTTCCCTGAAACCAAATCCCCAGCCACATCCTCCAAGTGTCCCATATATAGTTTCCTGCCTTTCTTCCAATGGTCACATGCGCATCATGAACTTTTTTAAAATCGATATTTAAAAAAAATATTGTGGCTTTTTCAAAAATATATATATTGCCAGTTTGGGAATATTTTTCTTTGTATTTTGCTTTATGCTAACTGCTTCTAGTTCCAAAAATAAATATCCCAAAGGTGGCCGATGCTAGTGCTTACCAATCTGAATTCTTTAGTTTGTGATTACTTAGTTATCCTTCACAGCATTTGTGCATCATGGGGGGGAGGGAGTGGGGGTTCATCTTCATATTTTCATATCATCTTCTTTGTGACCAGAGTCAATCATTGCTGAGCTTTATGGAGTATCTGCTTAAATGTTTCCCACACACATCTACTGACCTTCACCTGGGTCTATTTTCACATTCTGTTTTAGACCAGATATGAGAGGTAAGTCTGCAATTGAAATGCCTGGCTCTTTTCAATCATTCAGAGGGAATCTCCGTATGTGGCTGAAAGCATGATCAGCTGAGAGTGACGCCATTGTCCCAGTTTCTCTGTCTCTGTCATTTCTGTTCGATGATGCCACATTCCAGTGGGAAGCTTCCTACATGACATCCTTTACTCTCAAACAAGAAATCCCCAGACTGTGGTGGACTGAACCTTCAGCTGTGACTGCTCCATTTCCCTCACTTTTGCCCTCACTCCGTCCCCTACTTCCCAGAACAAAGATAGATCTCCCCTTGTCCTCACTTCCTAGTGCACTAGAATCCACATTCACAGAATCATCCTCCGTCACTTCCACCACCTCCAGTGCGACAGCACCATCAAACACATCTTCCGCTCCCGTTTACTGTCAGAATTTCACAGGGATCATTCCCTCTGTGACGCCCTCCACCACCCCGAACACTTCTCCACACCCGGTATGGCACATTCCCATGAAATTACAAAAGCTTGCCCATTCACGTCTTCCCTCCCTCACTGTCCAAAGCTCCAAACACATTTCCCAGGATAAGCAGTATTTCATTTGTACTGTTTCAATCTAGTCCCCTGTCATTGCTGCTCACAGTGCAGTCTCCTTTACATTCGTAAGCCAAACAGAAACTGCTTTGAGGAACACCTCCACTCTGTCTGTAGGAATGACACTGACCTTCTGATTGCTCCCCATTTCATTAAACTACCTTGTTCTCAAGCTAGTGAGAATTCTTTGAAGAGGTAACAAGCAGGTTAGATCAAGGAGCGCAAATGGGAGTTATCAATGCAGACTTCCAGAAGGCCCCTTATAGGATTCTGCACAGGAGGCTGCAGAGTAAGATACGGACCCATGGTGTTAGAGTTCAGGTATTGACATGGATAAAAAGTTGGCTCTCTTGCAGGAGGCACATTGAGGATGAAATCGTCCTTCTCAGCATGGCAGCCGTGACTAGTAGGGTTCCACAAGGATCAGTGCTGGGATCACAACATTTCACTTTGTAGATTAATGATCTGGATGGCAGAATTGAGGGCATTCTGGCTACGCTTGCAGATGATGAAAAAATTGGTGGAGGGTCAGGTAGTATTGAGGTGGCAGGAACCCTGCAGAAAGATTTCGACAGTTTAGGAGAGTGGGAAAAGTAGTAGCAGACGGAATACAATGTGGAATAATGTGGGGTCATGCACTTTGATATGAAGAATACAGGCATAGACTATTTGCTTATTGGGAAGAAAATTCAAAAATCTGAATTGCAAAGGGAAAGATTCCAAGTCCAGGTTTCGCCTCAGGGAAACTAGTATGTTGAGTCAGTAGCTAAGAATGTTAATACGAAGTTGTCGTTCATCTTGAGAGGACGAGAATATAGACGTGGGATTCTGAGACTTTCTAAGGCTCTGGTCAAACCAAATTTCCATTATTTCGTGCCTAATTCCTTAGGAATTTTGGATTGGCATTAATGCGTTTCTACAGGAAGTTCACGAGAATGATCCCAGAAATGAAAAGCTTAAGACATGAGGAACGTTTGAGGACTTAGTGGAGATTAGAAGGATGGGGGGGGTGGATCTGATTCAAACTCACAGAATACTGAATAGCCTGGACACAGAGGACATTGGGAGGACGTTTGCACTGACAAGAGAGACAAGGAGCTGAAGGCATCGGCTTAGAGCAAAGGGAAGACCATTTCAAACGGAGACAAGATGCAATTTCTTTAATTAGAGAGTGGTGAAACTGTGGAATTTCTTACCACAGAAGGCTGTGGAAACCAGATCATTGAGTATATTTAAAACAGAGACAGATACGTTCTTGATTACCAAGGCGATCAAAGGTTACGGAGAGAAAGCAGGGAAATGAGATTAAAAATCAATCAGTCATGATGGAATGATGGAGCAAACTCGATGGGCTGAAGGGCCTAATTTCTGCTCCTATAGTCTTGTGGCCTTATAATATTG
>NW_025212448.1:0-5231 GCF_004010195.1 Chiloscyllium plagiosum | reverse complement strand
CTCATGACAATTCTTTGAAAGACAAATTGACAAAACTGTGTGATCATTGTACTTTGATTTCTAATATGCATCAGTCACTCAATGTGAATATTCAGCTGAAGACAATTTCCCTTCCTTTCAAGAATGTACAACTTCCACAAATTCAAACTGAACGGCCATCGATAAAGGAAGGAACAAGCAGATGTTAATTTTATTTTCTGTACATAAACGTGCGGTGAATTTTAATTAAGTTTTATATATGTAAAAAAGAAACTCTTATTGTGGTTCGAAATACAATAAATGTTAGCATGAAGTGAAATATAATCAAATCAATTTAACTGTGTTTTCTCAGTTAAAATACAGTTCAATATTCAAAGAAATCGAGTGATTGTGCACTGCCATAACTTTACATTAATTCAGTGCTGACATACAAATCCATATGTATACTTCTTATAGTAAAGCAAACTTGTGCCACGAGTCAGAGAAGGTAGGGAAGGTCTTTAATGAGTACTTGGCTTCAGTATCACGAGTGAGTGGGAGCTTGTCCTTTGTGAGGACTGCGTGAAATAGGCTGATATGCTCGAACCAGTTGATGTTAAGACGGAGAATGTGCTGAACATATTGAAAAATCATGGGGATAGATAAGTCTCTTGGGCCAGAAAGGATATAACTTAGGTTGTTATGGGAAGCTAGGGAAGGGATTACTGTGTTTTGACGATGGTCTTTGCATCCTCACTGTCCACTGGAGTCAGACCAGATGATTGTAGAGTGGCAAACGTTATTCCCTTATCAAGAAAGGCAATCGAGATAATCCTGGGAATCATTGATGAATCAGTCTTAGATCAATTGTGGTTAAATTATTGAAGAGGATTCTGAGAGACAGGATTTATGATTATTTGGAAAAGCATAGATTGATTAGAGATGGTCAGCATGGCTTTGTGAGTGTCAGGTTATGCCTCACAAACCTTATTGAATTAATTGAGGATGTCACAAACACGTTTGTGAGGACAGAGCAGTGGATGTGGTGTATATGGATTTTAGCAATGTGTTTGATAACGTTCCCCATGGAAGTCTTATTCAGAAAGTAATGAGGCATGGGATACAGGGTTATCATGATTCAATGTCGAGACATTTGTGTCAGAGACTGCAAGGGGGTGAGTGAGAGAGAAAGAAATAAGAAAAAAGCAGAAAGGAAAGGAACTGGTGAGCAGAGGAGCTCCAAATGTAGTTTCTCATCCTGCCAGCATCGTATTGGGTGAGCTGGAACACAGACTGGTCAACCAACGGCCTTACACAGTTATACGCGTAGAATCATACCTTACAATGTCCCAGACACCACCATCACCATCCCTGTATGTCCTGTCCCGCCAGCAGGACATGGATGTAACTGAAATGCTGGAACATGCAGGGCTATGGATTAAGGTCTGCAGAATGGGATCAATGTGATTTATTTGACATTTCTCCAGAATAATAAACTCCAGTACAATTTGAAAATTCATGAACATCATCAGACTTGAACTCCAAATGTCAGATAAAAAATATCAGAAACTTACAGCACAGATCGCGGCCACTTCACCCATCCTATATGTGTTGCTTGTAATAGAACTACCAAGGCTTTACAACGTTCTGTACTTACCAATGACAGCAACAATTTCAGACTGTGAACTCTGCCATCTATGTTGTTATAATCTGTTTTGTCAATGTATTTCTTTGACAGGTGCACACCTTGTTTGCTTTTTCCTTTCCCAGCCCTAACTCCATTCTCCGTGACCTTGAGGGACTACCATTTCTGCTGTTTAATCTCTCCTGCCTTCCCCCGTGTGACAGACTGTCTTTATGTCCTTGTCTCACCCCCACCTTGCTCACAACCTGTTACATTTCTGATGGTTCCCAGGCCTCTGTAACTTTCACTGCACCTCCTGGGTCAATGGCAAAAGTTTTGAATTTTCTTCCTCCAGAGATAATTGGAAATCTTTCTGGTTGCAGTTTCCCCCAGATTTATTTTTAAAAACAGAGCATTTGTGTCAGAGTCAAATATTCGTGAGCCTTCATTCACAATTCCGAGCATTTGGATGTAATCTGTGACCCTCCCACAGATGTGCAGGTTTGCTCTATTGGCCGTGCTAACATGGCCTGTAGTGCGCAAATTCAGCTGGTTGGGTTAGCCATGGTAAATATAGGGTTATGGAGGTAGGGTGGGAAAGCAGGTCATTGCAGGCTCGATGGACTGAATAGCCTCTTTCTGTACCTACGAGATTCTGTGATTCTAACTAGTTGCGATTGTCATCACGTTTTCCTAAGGCTAGGTTCATTTAGCTCAGAAACACACTCTACCTTGATGTTTCTGTGGGTGCTCACTCAGTCCTTTCCTTCTGTTTTACAGCAATTTCACACTGTACGTAAGGGTGAGAATGAATTTGTAAATACAAATACTCCAACCGAAACCCGCACAGGTTTGGAACTGTTTCTGCTGCTGGCATCATTCACAAGGAACAGAAAAATAATAAAGTTGTTGTCACAACTCTTACAGGAACAGAGAGGTTATAATCACCAGGACAAGCTGAACAACTCAAAATGATTTCTCAAGAAAAGAGGAGACTGGGGGACAACCTGGCATAAGAAGGAAGCTTTGTTTTTGTGGGCTCAGAGATTTGAGGTTGGAATCATTGGGTCTGAAGCATGTTTCATTGCCCCAGGTCAAAGTTGTGATCTAAATGTGTATCTTTCTTTTGTCTTTCTGTCTGAGTGAACAATCAGATGGGTAGGTCAGCGTCTGAATGTTTTCCCAAATCCCTCATTGAATCGGCCACCCCAACAATCTCAGGTGCCTCACCACTCACTGGGTCATGGAGAAACTTTGCTGTTATCATGAGAGCTTTCTTTGCTGTCACCTCTCTTAGTGTTTCTGTCTAATCCCCACTTCCCTTCATTAAATCCCAGCTGCCTCTAGCCCACCCACATGGGCATGTTGAAGAGCATGACAGGAGAATGGATTGAAATCGAGAGGTCAATACCCAGACTGAGAGAGGAAGAAGGAAATAAACGGGGTTTGTGGATCCCAGGGGATACAGACTCCAGGCTAAGTCCTTTGTGGGCATTCCCGCAGTAATACGAGACAGCATTCCATGATAAGAGTTAAACCCAGGTGGCAGAAGAGGGAGCCACTGAACATTAGCAGGTTTAGCTCAAACACAGGAGGTTTGTTCAGTCAGTAACAGTGTGTTAGACATGGAGGTGAAGTGAGCAGTGAGGGGAAATGTTGCAAAAAACTGCAGATGGACAACTTTCATTGGAACAGGAGGAGGCCATTCAGCCCCTCAACAAACTCTGCAATGCAATAGATCATGACTGATTTCTGGCCTAACTTGCAATTTTCAAATCCCTCAAAACTCATCAATAAACTCCTCTCCAACAGATAAGATGAATATCGAAAAACTAACCATCTGCAAAAGGTGGGAAATTAGAAACAAAAACAGACATTGCTGGAAAAATTGAACAGAACTGGCAGCATCTGTGGAGAGTGAACCTTTGGGTCCAGTGACTGGTCAGGTGACCAGCTGCAGTTGACCATTCTGCCTTTTCTGTAACACTCTCTGGAACAGGTTCTGGTGCGAGGGGAATGAGACTGTCAATAACAACTGAGAGAAACAGGAGGACGTGCTCAATCAGAATAAAACACATTTTGGTCTTTCACTTTTAATTCAACTGCAAAAATTATTCATTATTATTTCCGAAATAGGATAATAGACCAGAAAGCAACTCTTCACGTCATTGGGTCTGGGAGACTGTGTTAATTCTGACCTGGTCCAGCCTACATGTGAATCCAGACCCTGAATAGTGTGGTTGACCCTGGACCATCTCCTGGGCAGTTAGAATAGATGACAAATGCTGCCCCAGCAAGTGATGCCATGATCCCATGAACAAACAAAACAAATCCAATCGCTGTGGTTACTTGTGAACTCGCTGGTGTTTCATCAAGCTGGATATCTGAGTGAATTTCTTCCCACACTCAGAGCAGGTGAATGGTCTCTCCCCAGTGTGTATTCGCTAGAGTACATTGAGGATGGATGGCATCCTGAACCCAGTCCCACAGTGAGAGCACCTGAATGGTCTTGCACTGGTCTCCTGTGACCGGGAGAGATATTCACCATCCCGGGGGATGGTGGGTACAGATACCTCCAAAAGGGATCTAGTGAGAGTAGATCAGGACAAACTGTTCACATTCATGAACGAATCAATTGTGAGGAGGCACCGATGTAAAGGGATTGACAAAAGAAGCACATGTGACATGAGACAAAACGTTTTCATGCAGAGAAAGTTTATGGTCAGGAATGCACTGCCATAGAGTGGTGGAGCCAGGTACAATGCAGAGAATATAATTGAACACTTACTGGAAGAGGATGAATGGGAAGGTTTCTGGGGTAAAGGTAGAAGAATAGCATTCGGTGAGGTGATCCGATGGAGAACTGATGAGCCAATCAGCCTCCTTTTGCGCAGTAATACTTCTGTGAACATTTCATTCTGAGCCCTCTGAGGAAATAACAGGGCAGGGTTTGTAAAGAGGTCAGATTGAATGACGGTCTCTGTGAACAAATATTAGACACAGATACAGAGGGGTTTTTGGATTGATTGAATCAAATGTTATCAATTTGCACGGCCCCTAACACTACAGCAGTTACAAACGGGAATGATCAAGAGAGTGGAATTAGTGGAACTAAATCTTAAACATTTATACAGCTAAAGGGGATGTTGGGTAAAGATACCACAGCTAGTGCTTATTTCATTCGAGACACACCAGCCAGGGAGCACATCCTTCCTGTATCTGTCCTATTGAGCTCTTGAAGAATTTTGTTCATTTCAAGTGTTTCATTTTAGATACCCCAGAGAAGACAGTTTCATGCTCCTCAATCACTCCTGCCAGGGCAATGCTGCTGTTAGAATTCAATTCACTGCGGCATGTTACTGGCTGCTTCATGGACTGGAACTGGCAATTAAGATTGTAAGGTTACTGTATAAAATATCTTCAATTGTATTTCCAGATTGCCAGACACATGAGGGACTTTAACAAAAAATACAACTTACTGGCATTGAGTGTCAGAACACTTCCTGTTGTGGGGGCATCCTGTTTAGATACAATCTATTGACAGTTGTTAGAATTGACTTGTATTGGCTCCGTAGAAGTGGTCAGAGAATTATAACGGTCATTGGAGCATAACAAATTTCCATTGGGTGAAAACATGTAAATGACAGAA
>NW_025212447.1:23629-26757 GCF_004010195.1 Chiloscyllium plagiosum | reverse complement strand
GTAATTTATAGAGAGATCGCTGCGCATATCACTATGTGATTTATAGAGACATTGCTGTACATATCACTGTGTGATGTATAGAGAGATCGCTGCACTTATCGCGGTCTGATTTATAGAGACATCACTCTACAAATCACTGTGAGATTTATAGAGAGATTGCTGTACATATCACTGGTGAATTTTAGAAACACCACTGTACATATCATTGAGTGGCTTATAGAGACATCGCTGTACATATCTCGGTGTGATTTGTAGAGAGATCGCTGTACATTTCTCAGTGTGATTTATAGAGAGATCTCAATACATATCATTGTGTGATTTTTAGAGAGATCGCTCGACATATCATTGTATGGTTTGTCGAGACATCGCTGTACATGTCACTGTGTGATATATAGAGACATCACTGTACATATCACTGTGTGATTTTTAGAGAGATCTCTGTACATATCATTGTTTGATTTATAGAGAGATCGCTGCACATGTCACTGAGTGATTTATAGAGGCATTGCTGTAATATCACTGTGTGATTTATAGAGAGATCGCTGTTCATATCATTGTGCGATTTATAGAGAGATCGCAGTACATATCATTGAGTGACTTATAGAGAGATCACTGTATATATCACTGCGTGCTTTATAGAGAGATTGCTGTACATGTCTCTGTGTGATTTGTAGAGACATCACTGTACATATCTCTGTGTGATTTATGGATAGATCGCTGTGCATATCACTGCAAATTTTAGAGCCATCGCTGTACATATCATTGAGTGACTTATAGAGAGATCACTGTACATATCATTGTGTGATTTTTCGAGAGATCGCTCGACATATCATTGTGTGATTTATAGAGAGATCGCTGCACATATCACTGCGTGATTTATAGAGATATCGCTTTTCATATCACTGTGTGATTTATAGAGAGATCACTGTACATATCACTGTGTGATTTATAGAGACATTGCTTTACATACCACTGTGTGATTTATACAGGCATTGCTGTAATATCACTGTGTGATTTATAGAGACATCACTGTACATATCACTGTGTGATCTACAGAGATATCTCTGCACATATCACTGTGCGATTTATACAGGCATTGTTGAAATATCACTGTGTGATTTATAGAGAGATCACTGTACATATCATTGTGTGATTTATAGAGAGATCGCTGTACATACCACTGTGTGATTTATACAGGCATTGTTGAAATATCACTGTGTGATTTATTTAGAGATCACTGTTCATATCACTGTGTGATTTACAGAGAGATCACTGAACATATCATTATGTGATTTATAGAGAGATTGCTGCACATATCACTGTGTTATTTGTAGAGAGATCGCTGTACATTTCTCAATGTGATTTATAGAGGCATTGTTGTACATATCACTGAGTGATTTGTAGAGAGATCACTGTTCATATCACTGCGTGATTTATAGAGAGATCACTGTGCATATTATGTGATTTATAGAGAGATTGCTGCACATATCACTGTGTGATTTATAGAGAGATCACTGTACATATCATTGATTGACTTATAGAGAGATCACTGCACATACCACTGTGTGATTTATAGAGAGATCGCGGTACATATCATTGAGTGATTTGTAGAGAAATCGCTGTACATTTCTCAGTGTGATTTATAGAGGCATTGTTGTACATATCACTGAGTGATTTATAGAGAGATCACTGTTCATATCACTATGTGATTTATAGAGAGATCACTGTACATATCATTATGTGATTTATAGAGAGATTGCTGCACATATCGCTGTGTGATTTACAGAGACATTGCTCTACAAATCACTGTGAGATTATAGAGAGATCACTGTACATATCACTGAGTGAATTTTAGAGACATCGCTGTACATATCATTGAGTGATTTATAGAGAGATCGCTGCACATGTCACTGGGTGATTTGTAGAGAGATCTGCATAGATTTCTCTGTGTGATTTATAGAGAGATCACGGTAAATATCATTGTGTGATTTATAGAGACATCGCTGCACATATCACAGTGGGATATATTGAGAGATCACTGTACATATCTCGGTGTGATTTATAGAGAGATCACTATACATTTCTTTGTGTGATTTATACAGGCATTCCCGTACATATCACTGTGTGATTTATAGAGAGATCGCTGCACATATCACTGTGTGATTTATGGAGGCATTGCTGAAAATATCACTGTGATTTATAGTGAGATCACTGTATATATCTCGGTGTGATTTGTAGAGAGATCGCTGTACATTTCTCAGTGTGATTTATAGAGAGATCATTGTACATACCATTGCGTGATTTACAGAGAGATCACTGTACATATCTCGGTGTGATTTGGAGAGAGATCGCTGTACATTTCTCAGTGTGATTTATGGAGAGATCACTGTACATATCATTGTGTGATTTATAGAGACCGCACTGCACATACAAATCACTGTGAGATTTGTAGAGACATCGCTGTACATATCATTGAGTGGCTTATAGAGACATCGCTGTACATATCACTGTGTGATTTATAGAAAGATCGCTGTACATATCTCGGTGTGATTTGTACAGAGATCGCTGTACATATCTCAGTGTGATTTATAGAGAGATCACTGTACATATCATTGTGTGATTTTTAGAGAGATCGCTGTACATATCACTGTGTGATTTATAGAAAGATCGCTGTACATATCTCGGTGTGATTTGTACAGAGATCGCTGTACATTTCTCAGTGTGATTTATAGAGAGATCACTGTACATATCATTGTGTGATTTTTAGAGAGATCGCTGTACATATCATTGTTTGATTTATAGAGAGATCGCTGCTCATGTCATTGAGTGATTTATAGAGGCATTGCTGTAATATCACTGTGATTTATAGAGAGATCGCTGTTCATATCACTGTGTCATTTATAGAGACATCGCTGTAAATATCACTTTCTGATTTATAGAGACATTGCTGTACATATCGCTGAGTGATTTACAGAGAGTACACTGTTCATATCACTGTGTGATTTATAGAGAGATCACTGTACATACCATTGCGTGATTTACAGAGAGATCACTGTACATATCTCGGTGTGATTTGTACAGAGATCGCTGTACATTTCTCAGTGTGATTTATAGAGAGATCACTGTAC
>NW_025212447.1:15257-22640 GCF_004010195.1 Chiloscyllium plagiosum | reverse complement strand
TGTGATTTATAGAGAGATCACTGTATATATCACTGTGTGATTTATGGAGAGATCGTGGTACATATTACTGTGTGATTTATAGAGGGATCGTTGTACATATCACTGAGTGATTTATAGACAGATTGCTGTGCATATCATTCTGTGATTTATAGAGAGATCACTGTATGTATCATTGTGTGACTTCTACAAGGATCGCTGTACATATCACTGAGTGATTTGGAGAGAGATCACTGTACATATCACGGTCTGATTTATATAGGGATCGCTGTGCATATCACTGAGTGATTTATAGAGAGATCGCTGCACATATCACTGTGTGATTTATAGAGAGATCACTGTGCATACCATTGTGTGATTTATAGAGAGATCACTGTACATATCAATGTATGATTTATAGAGAGATCACTGTACATATCACTGAGTGATTTATAGAAAGATCGCTGTACATATCACTGTGTGATTTATAGAGAGATCACTGTACATATCATTTTGTGATTTATAGAGAGATCACTGCACATACCATTGTGTGATTTATAGAGAGATCGCTGTACATATCATTGTGTGATTTATAGAGTGATCACTGCACATGTCACTTTGTGATTCACAGAGCGATCATTGTATAGATCACTGAGTGATATACAGATTGAACACCACATATATCCCAGTGTGATTTATGAAGGCAGCATTGTAAATATCACAGACTGAATCACAGGGGTCACAGTGTTATTTCGAGGGGCCAGTAAGTATCACTGTCATTTATAGACTGAGCACTGTAAATATCACTGAGTAATAGAGATGGTGCTGTAAGGATTGCTGTTTGACTTATAGACAGGGCATTGTAACTTTCTCAGTATTATTTATAGAGGAAACTCTGCATTACCTCAGTGTGATTTGTATATGGGGTTCTGTTCATATCACAGTATGATTTATGGAGTGATCACTTTGAAAATTAATGGGATTTATAAAGCAAGTACTCCCGGTCTGAATTCCAGCAAGGGTACTGTCGGTGTCACAGTTTCATTTATAAATATCCCAACGTAATTTAGATAGGATACTGTAAAGATCAAAATAGGATTTTTGGTGTGGACAGTGTAAATTTCCCAGGGACATGGGTTTGATTCCAACCTCAGGCAACTGTCTGTGTGGAGTTTGCACATTTTCCCTGTGCCTGCATGGGTTTCCTCCCGGTGCTCCGGTATCCTCCCACAGTCCAAAGATGTGCAGGTTAGGTAGATTGGCCATGCTAAATTGCCCCATACTATCTAGGATTATGCAGCTTCAATAAGTTATCCATAGGAAATGCAGGATGATAGTGTAGAGGGGTGGGTCTGGATGGGATGCTCTTCAGCAGGTCACTGTGGATTCAATGCGTAGAATGGTCTGCTTCCCCAGTGTAGGAATTCTATCATTCCATATTCTTTCCACTAAAATGTATTAACTCTCTGGATTGATTGCCACCTTTCATCCAATCTGCCATTAGATTAGATTAGATTACTTACAGTGTGGAAACAGGCCCTTCGGCCCAACAAGTCCACACCGCCCCGCCGAAGCGCAACCCACCCATTCCCCTACATTTACCCCTTCCTAACACTACGGGCAATTTAGCATGGCCAATTCACCTGACCCTGCACATCTTTGGACTGTGGGAGGAAACCGGAGCACCCGGAGGAAACCCACGCAGACACGGGGAGAACGTGCAAACTCCACACAGTCAGTCGCCTGAGGCGGGAATTGAACCCGGGTCTCCAGCGCTGTGAGGCAGTAGTGCTAACCACTGCGCTACCGTGCCGCCCACTTGAATGCTTCCCAATGATTTCCCTTTAGGTAGCAGTGTCTTATCAGTCCAGTCCAACAAAGTCACGTTTCAGCTTCATCAATTAGATTGTCCAAAGTTTATTCCTTTATCCCCGATCTGTCCTTATCCATTAGTGAAACTACTCCAAATCTGACTGGATACTAATTACAAACTGCTCCCCAGCAGATACCCTTTCCTCCAGCCCAGCTTCATTCCTTAAAACTTAGCCCTCTTTCAGGGCACCTGCTAGAAGTTGGCTAAAAAACCTCTTTGGGTGTGTTTTAAACTATTCACCTCATTCTATCTGAGTTATTAACAGGTTTGTTGAAATGGCCCCATCCTCTTCTTTTTTGCTTCCTGGAAATTTAGCTTTTGTACTTTCTCTTCTATCTCCCTCACAAACTGTTTATGGCTCTATGGCACATTCAGTGTGATTATTACCCCATTTTTGGTCATTGATACAACGTTTGATGATCTTTCTGTCACACCATCCCACTACACAATTATTAGATTTTTTATTAGATTCCCTACAGTGTGAAAACAGGCCCTTCGGCCCAACTAGACCACATCAACCCTCCGAAGAGTAACCCACCCAGACCCATTCCCCCTAACTAATGCACCTAACTCAACAGGTAATTTAGCATGACCAATTTACCTGACCTGCACATCTTTGGACTGTGGGAGGAAACCGGAGCACCTGGAGGAAACCCACGCAGACACGGGGAGAATGTGCAAATTCCACACAGACAGTCACCTGAGGCTGGAATCAAACGCGGGTCCCTGGTGCTGTGAGGCAGCAGTGCTAACCACTGAGCCACCGTGCTCTTATGAACTTACCTGTTTTATTTTATTCATTTACAGGATGAGGACATTGCTGGCTAAGCCAGCATTTAGTGCCCATCCCTAATTGCCCAAGGGGCAGATAAGAGTCAACCACATTGCTGTGGGTTTGGAGTCACATGTGGGCCAGACCAGATAAGGATGGCAGCTTCCTTCCCTGAAGAACGTCGGTGAACCAGATGGGTATTTCCGACAAAAAGCAACAGATTCGTGGACATCACTGGACTCTTAATTCCAGATTATTATTGAATTCAAATTCCACCACCTTACAGGTGGGAACATTAACTGGGTTTCTGGATTAAAAGTCCAGCAATAATAGCAGCAATAATTGGCCATCACCTTCCCTATCCTTTAACCTTCCCCTATCTCATCTGAAGACTGTAACCTTTCAGCTATGACTCAACATATCTGTGCTATCATAGCCCTACATGATAGTGGGAGCTCTCATCTACCTTCATCTCTTCATTGTATTAACAAATGGAGAATGAGCAGGACTAGGCCATTCAGCTCCTCCATTTATAATAATCATAGCTGATCTGATTGCAACTTCAAATCTATATTCCCACTCTTGGAAACATCCCCCCCCACCATCTCACATTTTCCTTCATAAGCTCTGCCTTGAAAAATGCTCAAGGACTTTCTTCACTGCCTTATCAAGAAGACAGTTCCAAAGATTCATGACTGTCTGAGAGAAAACAATTTTGCTTTAGTTCTGGTTGAATGGAGGTGGCCTTTTATTTTTAAACAGTGACCCTGAGCACTTGACATCTTGACCTGAAGTAAACTTTGAGGCAAGTTCTCTTGGCGCCTGCTTTCTTACTTCGCTTTCCTCTTTCTTCCAAAACACACTCACTAATCTTCCATTCCCATTTCTAGCTTTACTTCGCTTCCTTCTGATTGAATCTCTACCCTCCACCGTGAGCAGAAAGCCTCCTGGAAAAGGCGGGTGAGACTGCCCTGTTGAAAATGCCCCCCTCCCTCACATCCAGTCTGGGCTAGCTCCCACAGAGTGACTTCACGCGTCAGGAGATCTGTGCTCTTAGCCCACGTGGCTCCCCTTTCTCCTCCCAGCAGTTATCCTTCCCTCTTCCAGCTGCAGGTTTTGTAGCTGTCAGGTGATCAACTCCCAATATGTATTCCCTATGATGCTCTGAGACTACAGCAACTGTTCCAGATCTCAAAGGCATTCCTGAAGAAGGGCTTATGCCCGAAACGTCGATTCTCCTGTCCCTTGGATGCTGCCTGACCTGCTGCACTTTTCCAGCAACACATTTTCAGCTCTGATCTCCAGCATCTGCAGCCCTCACTTTCTCTCAAAGGCAGGACCTCAGGCTGCTCCAGTTGTTAACATGAGGAATCATGGGACTAATTCCAGTGGAGAAGGAGGCTGTGCAGGTCATCGTGCCAGCACTGTCTCTATAGTCTCGCCCATCTCTATCATCTAGTGTCAATCTCCTGCTTTTTCCCTCTATCCCTGCACACTATTTATAAAAGCTGAAAGAATTATGGATGCTGGAAATCAGAAACAAAAACAGAAATTGCTGGAAAAACCCAGCAGGTCTGGCAGCATCAGTGGAGAGAAATCAGAGTTAACATTTCGGGTCCCGTGACCCTTTCTCAGAACTGATGGGAAATGCATTTTCTGTTTGGGATCTCTAAGCCTTGAGGACTCGATATCGAGTTCAACAATCTTGGAGCTTGAGGCACTTTCTCCCATGTCCTTACCCTCAACCCCACACGCTAGGCCTTGTTATCGCATGGTCTGCTATTACACACAAGCTATTGTTAGCCACTAATAACTATTCATTCTCCCAGGCTGACCATTATCATTCCTTTGTCTGCCCAACTGTTTTTCTCTCTCTTTGAACTCTATCTCCACCTACCATGTACTCCCTAACCCCTCCCCCACCCTATTGTCTGCATATATAAAAAAACAATCTTTTCCTAGCTAACATCAGTTCCGATAAGGGTCACTTGATCTGAAACATTAACTCTGATTTCTCTCCATAGATGCTGCCAAGCCTGATGAGCTTTCCCAGCAATTTCTGTTTTTGCTTCTGATTCCCAGTATCCGAAGTTCTTTCGGTTTTTAATTGAAGCTTTCTGCTAGTTTAGGACACAAACATTTGATGCACATTCGTAAGCTAAGGTGGAAAATATAACAAAGCCTCATTACAGACACACAAAGAATTAGTGGTGAACACACTATCTACTTTCCAGATGTTCTCAGACCAGCTGCACTTGTTATGTCTGTATTTTGTTTATTGTGGTCTGCTTCTGTGTTAAAGAAAGATTTTAATACTTTCAATTTCCTTTATCGCACTTGCCTTATGATTGCAACTTACTAAATCTCAGGGCTTCCCAAATTGACATACGGCCAATGAAGGATTTTTGTTTTGGAGTGGCATCACTGTTGTGGGAAGTATGGCGGCCATCTTGTGCACAGCAAGCTCCCACAAACAGCAATGTGTCCATGACCAGATTGATCTGGTTTTTCTCCAGATGGTTGAGGGATAAATGTTGGCCTAAGATACCAGACAGACTCTAAAGCTCTTCTTTAAAATACTGCCATGGGACCTCTTCACACACACGCCCTCCTAAAAGGTAGTGCCTCAGTTCCACATCCTCTTCATAACAGAGCAATCCTCTTGTCAATAGACAGGCTTGAGCACATTGCAGGCCTTTTAAAACTTAATTCCATTGTCAAAACAATTTCTTGAAGAACTGAACAGTCAGAGGGTGTAGACACCAACAGGACTCAGCTGTTTCAATCCTTGCTGAGGTTTAGGAACTGGGTTGCAATGATCAGGGGAAAGTGTTGCTAGGGGACACCAAGTTTGGACATGTAGTGGACAGCAAAGAACATTACCTCAAAGTACAATGGGATCTTGATCAGACGGGCCAATGACCTGGAGAGTGGCAGATGGAGTTTCATTTAGATCAATGTGAGATGCTACATTTTAGAAAGGCAAGTCAGGGCTGGGCTTATACACTTAAGGTCCTGGGGAGTGTTACTGAACAAAGAGAATGCAGATTGGAATGCAGATTCATAGTTCCTCAAAACTGGAGTCTTAGGTAGATAGTTCAGAGCATCGAGTATAGGAGTTAGGAGGTCATGTTGCGGCTATACAGGATATTGGTAAGGCTACTTTTGGAATATTGCGTGCAATTCTGGTCTCCCTGCTGTAGGAAGGATGTTATGAAACTTGAAAGTGTTCATAAAAAGATTTACAAGGATACTGCCAGGGTTGGAGGATTTGAGCTATAGGGAGAGACTGAATAGATGAGATTAGATTAGATTCCCTACAGTGTGGAAACAGGCCCTTCGGCCCAACAAGTCCACACCGACCCTCCGAAGGGTAACCCACCCAGTCCCATTTTCCTCTGACTAATGCACCTAACACTGTGGGCAATTTAGCATGGCCAATTCACCTGACCTGCACATCTTTGGACTGTGGGAGGAAACCAGAGCACCCGGAGGAAACCCACGCAGACACGGGGAGAATGTGCAAACTCCACACAGACAGTCACCCAAGACTGGAATTGAACCTGGGACCCTGGTGCTGTGAGGCAGCAGTGCTAACCACTGAGCCACCATGCCACACCCTGGGCTATTTTCCCTGGAGTGCCGGAGGCTGAGGGGTGACCTTATAGAGATTTATAGGGCATGGATAGGGTGAATAGCCAAGGTCTTTTCCCTGGGGTGGAGGAGTCCAGAACTCAAAGCAAAGATTTAAAAGGCACCTGAAGGGTTTGTAGGGATATGGGCCAAATGCTAGCAAATGGGACTAGATTAAGTTAGGATATCTAGTTGGCGTGGATGAGTTAGACCAAAGGGTCTATTTCTGTTCTGTACATCTCAATGACTCTATGAAAGCCAACCAAGACTTTCCCAGTTCTTAACCCTTCTCCAATTGGCACATTATCTACTACATTGTCATAGAGTCATAGAGATGTACAACATGGAAACAGACCCTTCGGTCCAACCCGTCCATGCCGACCAGTTATCCCAACCCAATCTAGTCCCACCTGCCAGCACCTGGCCCATATCCCTCCAAACCCTTCCTATTCATATACCCATCCAGATACCTTTTAAATGTTGCAATTGGACCAGCCTCCACCACTTCCTCTGGCAGCTCATTCCATACACAAAGTTGCCCCTTTGTCCCTTTTATATCTTTCCCCTCTCACCCTAAACCTATGCCCTCTAGTTCTGGACTCCCCCACCCCAGGGAAAAGACTTTGTCTATTTATCCTATCCCAATGGGTGTAAGGGGTGCTGCAGATAAAGGGAGAGAGAGGCAGGGTGGTGAGGTAGTGATAGGTAGTGGGCACAACAGGTATCGACAAACATTATCTCTATTTACCCTCTGAATTCCCAAAACACCAGGGACTTGTAGAGCTGTAGCAAAACCTCTCTGCTCTTAAACTCAATTCTCCTGTTAATGAAAGCCAAAACACCATGTTCTTTCTTAACAACCCTATCTACTTGGGGGGCAACTTTGAGGGATCTATGTACTTGCACACCCAGATCCCTCTGTTCCTCCACACTGCCAAGAATCCTGTCTTTAATCCTATATTCAGCATTCGAGTTCAACCTTCTAAAATGCATCACTTCGCATTTATCCAGGTTGAACTCCATCTGCCATTTCTCAGCCCAGCTCTACATCCTGTCTATGTCACGCTGCAGCCTGCAATACCCCTCGATACTATCAATGGCACCTCCAACCTTTGTGTCATCTGCAAAT
>NW_025212447.1:0-13954 GCF_004010195.1 Chiloscyllium plagiosum | reverse complement strand
GCACCCGGCCCATATCCCTCCAAACCCTTCCTATTCATATACCCATCCAAATGCCTCTTAAATGTTGCAATTGTACCAGCCTCCACCACATCCTCTGGCAGCTCATTCCATACACATACCACCTTCTATGTGAAAAAATTGCCCCTTGGTCTCTTTTATATCTTTACCCTCTATGCCCTCTAGTTCTGGACTCCCCCACCCCAGGGAAAAGACTTTGTCTATTTATCCTATCCCAATGGGTGTAAGGGGTGCTGCAGATAAAGGGGGAGAGAGGCAGTGTGGTGAGGTAGTGATAGGTAGTGGGCACAACCATGTTCCTGATAGCGATAAACATTATCTCTATTTACCCTCTGAATTCCCAAAACACTATCATTGTTTGCCCTCTGACCCCAACACCATCACTGTTTAACCTCTGCCCAAAGCTCTGTCACTGTTTATCCTCTGACCCCAACATCGTCACTGTTTACCCTCTGACCTCAGCACTGTCACTGTTTACCCTCTGACCTCAGCACTGTCACTGTTTACCCTCTGACCCCATCACCGTCACAATTTATCATCCGAACTCCAACACCATCACCGTTTGCCCTCTGACGGTCAACACTATCGCTGTTTACCCTCTGACCCCAACACCATCACTGTTTGCCCTCTGACCCCAATACCATCACTGTTTGCCCTTGATCCCCAACACCATCACAGTTTGCCCTCTGACCCCAATAACATCACTGTTTGCCCTCCAACCCCCAGCACCATCTCTGTTTGCCCCCTGACTCCCAGATCACTGTTTACCACTTGCCAATCTCACACAGTCACATCTTTACTGATGCAGAATAGTCAAAATCTAAATTGTCGCCTCCAAAAGACTGCAGTTTTCACATTGAACTTACTCGAGTGGGGAATTGATAGCTTTTTATTCCACAGAGCTGTTGAAGATATGGGGAATGATGGGGTAATGGGGATGAGGTTGCAGGGTACCTATAATGACAGGGTAAACCTGAGGGGCTGAATGGCCTCCTCCTGGCTGCTTAGAAACTACCAGGCAATCTGGTGTAAATCTGCATGTTCGCTTCTGCCACAATTCATGATGATGTCAGACCCAGGGAAAGTGCAAACAATAGTATGGGTCCCAGTGACTAACTGCTTTGGCTTCAACTAAAATCTCCAGAGTACTGGTGGTGATAGTGAGTACTGGTGGTAACATTGAGTACTGGTGGTGATAGTGAGTACTGGTGGTGATAGTGAGTACTGGTGGTGATAGTGAGTACTGGTGGTAATACGGAGTACTGGTGGTAATACGGAGTACTGGTGGTAACACTGAGTACTGGTGGTAATACCGAGTACTGGTGGTGATAGTGAGTACTGGTGGTGATAGTGAGTACTGGTGGTAATACTGAGTACTGGTGGTGATAGTGAGTACTGGTGGTGATAGTGAGTACTGGTGGTAACATTGAGTACTGGTGGTAATACGGACTACTGGTGGTAATACGGAGTACTCGTGGTAACACTGAGTACTGGTGGTAATACTGAGTACTGGTGGTAATACCGAGTACTGGTGGTGATAGTGAGTACTGGTGGTGATAGTGAATACTGGTGGTAACACTGAGTACTGGTGGTGATAGTGAGTACTGGTGGTAACACTGAGTACTCGTGGTAATACTAAGTACTGGTGGTGATAGTAAGTACTGGTGGTGATACTGAGTACTGGTGGTAACACTGAGTACTGGTGGTAATACTGTGTACTGGTGGTGATACTGAGTACTGGTGGTAACACAGTACTGGTGGTGATAGTGAGTATTGGTGGTAACATTGAGTACTGGTGGTGATACTGAGTACTGGTGGTAACACTGAGTACTGGTAGTAACACTGAGTACTGGTAGTAACACTGAGTACTGGTGGTAATACTGAGTACTGGTGGTGATACTGAGTACTGGTGGTAACACTGAGTACTGGTGGTAATAGTAAGTACTGGTGGTAACACTGAGTACTGGTGGTAACACTGAGTACTGGTGGTGATAGTGAGTACTGGTGGTGATACTGAGTACTGGTGGTGATAGTGAATACTGGTGGTAATACTGAGTACTGGTGATGATAGTAAGTACTGGTGGTAACACTGAGTACTGGTGGTAACACTAAGTACTGGTGGAGATAGTGAGTACTGGTGGTGATACTGAGTACTGGTGGTGATACTGAGTACTGGTGGTGATGGTGAATACTGGTGGTAATACTGAGTACTGGTGGTGATAGTAAGTACTGGTGGTAACACTGAGTACTGGTGGTAACACTAAGTACTGGTGGAGATAGTGAGTACTGGTGGTGATACTGAGTACTGGTGGTAATAGTGAGCACTCATGGTAACACTGAGTACTGGTGGTAACACTGAGTACTGGTGGTAATACTGAGTACTGGTGGTAAAACTGAGTACTGGTGGTGATAGTGAGTACTGGTGGTAACACTGAGTACTTGTGGTAACACTGAGTACTGGTGGTGATACTGAGTACTGGTGATAACACAGAGTACTGGTGGCAATACTGAGTACTGGTGGTGATAGTAAGTACTGGTGGTAACACTGAGTACTGGTGGTGATAGTGAGTACTGGTGGTGATAGTGAGTACTGGTGGTAACATTGAGTACTCGTGGTAATACTGAGTACTGGTGGTAACACTGAGTACTGGTGGTAATACTGTGTACTGGTGGTGATACTGAGTACTGGTGGTAACACTGAGTACTGGTGGTGATACTGAGTACTGGTAGTAACACTGAGTACTGGTGGTAACACTGAGTACTGGGGTAATACTGAGTACTGGTGGTAACACTGAGTACTGGTGGTAATACTGTGTACTGGTGGTGATACTGAGTACTGGTGGTAACACTGAGTACTGGTGGTGATACTGAGTACTGGTAGTAACACTGAGTACTGGTGGTAACACTGAGTACTGGTGGTAATACTGAGTATTAGTGGTGATACTGAGTACTGGTGGTAACACTGAGTACTGGTGGTAATAGTAAGTACTGGTGGTAACACTGAGTACTGGTGGTGATAGTGAGTACTGGTGGTGATACTGAGTACTGGTGGTAATACTGAGTACTGGTGGTGATAGTGAGTACTGATGGTAATACTGAGTACTGGTGGTGATACTGAGTACTGGTGGTAACACTGAGTACTGGTGGTAACACTGAGTACTTGTGGTAACACTGAGTACTGGTGGTAACACTGAGTACTGGTGGTGATACTGAGTACTGGTGGCAATACTGAGTACTGGTGGTGATAGTGAGTACTGGTGGTAACACTGAGTACTGGTGGTGATAGTGAGTACTGGTGGTAACATTGAGTACTCGTGGTAATACTGAGTACTGGTGGTAACACTGAGTACTGGTGGTAATACTGTGTACTGGTGGTGATACTGAGTACTGGTGGTAACACTGAGTACTGGTGGTAACATTGAGTACTGGTGGTAACACTGAGTACTGGTGGTAACACTGAGTACTGGTGGTAACACTGAGTACTGGTGGTGATACTGAGTACTGGTGGTGATACTGAGTACTGGTGATAATACTGAGTACTGGTGGTAATACTGAGTACTGGTGGTGATAGTAAGTACTGGTGGTAACACGGAGTACAGGTGGTGATACCAAGTGAAAGAGAGTTCTGTCCAATGTTCTGGCCTAGATTTAACCTTCAATCAATTTCTCCAGGACAGATGACCGTGTATGGCTCACTGTGGGATCTTCCTGTACACAACTTGTTCGCTCCTTTACCACAGACACTACAATCTAGACGTACTTCCTCAGCTGCAAAACACTTCATGATGCAGTGAGTGAGACGGAATAAATGCAAGTCATTCTTCTCTTTTTCACTTTTGTATGGGAGCCAGTCCTTGGCTCTGCTCCCAGTTTGCCAAGCCTCAGGACTGACCATCAGTTACAACTTAACCAGCAGCCTGTCAATATTTAACATGGACCTCTCCACACCACGTACTTCATCCAGCCATATCCAAACAACGGTGTTAAGATGACTGCAATTATTGTTTAAAATGCGAAGTCCATTCCTGATTATAAGTAAGATATCTCTGACCGTGAAGATTTAAATGAGTGAGTCAGAGTGCACAAGGAGATAAATATCAGATTTTTTCTAAGTTAGATTTAATGAGCACTGAATGAGCAAACATGTACGTGGTTCCTGAGGGAACGAGTAAAGCATCATGGTAACTATTCATATATTTCCACCTTCAATATGTGTCCAATGTCTGCACAATTCATGCCTCTGAGGTAGAAATTGTAGGTTCAAATCTCACGTAAAGTGAGCACCTTGGCTGATATTTCACTTCAGCATTGTGCAAACGCTACACTTTGAGTGATGTGTGTCTTGCCGCGAGCAGGTTACCATAATCTGATGAGCAAGATTTAGCTCTCATAACATAAGAAACTAGGCTGTGGGTTGAAAGATTCAACAGCTGTCTATTTCTGGTCACTATTCAGCTAACTAGGACCTTCACATCTGGACTAACATGAGGATTTGGTTGCAATGAATAGACTGTGTCCAGCAGCATGTCATGTTCCAAATGGCCAGAGTTTAGTTGGAGTCTGAGACCTTTATCCCCTCCAGTCACATGCTGTGTTACATTGATGGTATCATGTATATGTCTCTTCAGGTCTTACTAACCATGAATCATTGCACAACATCCTGCTTTTCCAAAGTGAGAAAAAATACTGATCCCAGACAGATAGATATGGCTGCACACGGACACACATTAGTAATGTGAACATGCAAAAACAGACTTTACTGACTTAATGACTCAAACCTCAAGCGAGTGCCTTGGAGCTTTGACTGCTCGCCCCGATCTGGTGACTGTATACCCAGCTGGAAAGATATACACTGTTCTCAGTGGTTCTTGACTGAGAACTTTGTTGGTTTGCTGCTGGCTGATGTCACTCAGCATCTTGCAACACAACCATCATCATCACTATCATCATCACAGCCCACTGACCGTCGCCATCCCACTCCATACCTACAGCCCACTGACCGTCCCCACCCCGCTCCATACCTACAGCCCACTGACCGTCCCCACCCCACTCCATACCTACAGCCCACTGACCGTCCCCGTCCCCGCTCCATACCTACAGCCCACTGACCGTCCCCGTCCCCGCTCCATACCTACAGCCCACTGACTGTCCCCACCCTGCTCCCCCCTCCATCGCCCACTCACCGTCTCCACGCCGCTCCATACTTACAGCCAACTGACCGTCCCCATCCCGCTCTATACCTACAGCCCACTGACTGTCCCGGTGCCCACTCCATACCTACAGCCCACTCACCGTCTCCACGCCGCTCCATACTTACAGCCAACTGACCGTCCCCATCCCGCTCTATACCTACAGCCCACTGACTGTCCCGGTGCCCACTCCATACCTACAGCCCACTCACCGTCTCCACGCCGCTCCATACTTACAGCCAACTGACCGTCCCCATCCCGCTCTATACCTACAGCCCACTGACTGTCCCGGTGCCCACTCCATACCTACAGCCCACTCACCGTCTCCACGCCGCTCCATACTTACAGCCAACTGACCGTCCCCATCCCGCTCTATACCTACAGCCCACTGACTGTCCCGGTGCCCACTCCATACCTACAGCCCACTCACCGTCTCCACGCCGCTCCATACTTACAGCCAACTGACCGTCCCCATCCCGCTCTATACCTACAGCCCACTGACTGTCCCGGTGCCCACTCCATACCTACAGCCCACTCACCGTCTCCACGCCGCTCCATACTTACAGCCAACTGACCGTCCCCATCCCGCTCTATACCTACAGCCCACTGACTGTCCCGGTGCCCACTCCATACCTACAGCCCACTCACCGTCTCCACGCCGCTCCATACTTACAGCCAACTGACCGTCCCCATCCCGCTCTATACCTACAGCCCACTGACTGTCCCGGTGCCCACTCCATACCTACAGCCCACTCACCGTCTCCACGCCGCTCCATACTTACAGCCAACTGACCGTCCCCATCCCGCTCTATACCTACAGCCCACTGACTGTCCCGGTGCCCACTCCATACCTACAGCCCACTCACCGTCTCCACGCCGCTCCATACTTACAGCCAACTGACCGTCCCCATCCCGCTCTATACCTACAGCCCACTGACTGTCCCGGTGCCCACTCCATACCTACAGCCCACTCACCGTCTCCACGCCGCTCCATACTTACAGCCAACTGACCGTCCCCATCCCGCTCTATACCTACAGCCCACTGACTGTCCCGGTGCCCACTCCATACCTACAGCCCACTCACCGTCTCCACGCCGCTCCATACTTACAGCCAACTGACCGTCCCCATCCCGCTCTATACCTACAGCCCACTGACTGTCCCGGTGCCCACTCCATACCTACAGCCCACTCACCGTCTCCACGCCGCTCCATACTTACAGCCAACTGACCGTCCCCATCCCGCTCTATACCTACAGCCCACTGACTGTCCCGGTGCCCACTCCATACCTACAGCCCACTCACCGTCTCCACGCCGCTCCATACTTACAGCCAACTGACCGTCCCCATCCCGCTCTATACCTACAGCCCACTGACTGTCCCGGTGCCCACTCCATACCTACAGCCCACTCACCGTCTCCACGCCGCTCCATACTTACAGCCAACTGACCGTCCCCATCCCGCTCTATACCTACAGCCCACTGACTGTCCCGGTGCCCACTCCATACCTACAGCCCACTCACCGTCTCCACGCCGCTCCATACTTACAGCCAACTGACCGTCCCCATCCCGCTCTATACCTACAGCCCACTGACTGTCCCGGTGCCCACTCCATACCTACAGCCCACTCACCGTCTCCACGCCGCTCCATACTTACAGCCAACTGACCGTCCCCATCCCGCTCTATACCTACAGCCCACTGACTGTCCCGGTGCCCACTCCATACCTACAGCCCACTCACCGTCTCCACGCCGCTCCATACTTACAGCCAACTGACCGTCCCCATCCCGCTCTATACCTACAGCCCACTGACTGTCCCGGTGCCCACTCCATACCTACAGCCCACTCACCGTCTCCACGCCGCTCCATACTTACAGCCAACTGACCGTCCCCATCCCGCTCTATACCTACAGCCCACTGACTGTCCCGGTGCCCACTCCATACCTACAGCCCACTCACCGTCTCCACGCCGCTCCATACTTACAGCCAACTGACCGTCCCCATCCCGCTCTATACCTACAGCCCACTGACTGTCCCGGTGCCCACTCCATACCTACAGCCCACTCACCGTCTCCACGCCGCTCCATACTTACAGCCAACTGACCGTCCCCATCCCGCTCTATACCTACAGCCCACTGACTGTCCCGGTGCCCACTCCATACCTACAGCCCACTCACCGTCTCCACGCCGCTCCATACTTACAGCCAACTGACCGTCCCCATCCCGCTCTATACCTACAGCCCACTGACTGTCCCGGTGCCCACTCCATACCTACAGCCCACTCACCGTCTCCACGCCGCTCCATACTTACAGCCAACTGACCGTCCCCATCCCGCTCTATACCTACAGCCCACTGACTGTCCCGGTGCCCACTCCATACCTACAGCCCACTCACCGTCTCCACGCCGCTCCATACTTACAGCCAACTGACCGTCCCCATCCCGCTCTATACCTACAGCCCACTGACTGTCCCGGTGCCCACTCCATACCTACAGCCCACTCACCGTCTCCACGCCGCTCCATACTTACAGCCAACTGACCGTCCCCATCCCGCTCTATACCTACAGCCCACTGACTGTCCCGGTGCCCACTCCATACCTACAGCCCACTCACCGTCTCCACGCCGCTCCATACTTACAGCCAACTGACCGTCCCCATCCCGCTCTATACCTACAGCCCACTGACTGTCCCGGTGCCCACTCCATACCTACAGCCCACTCACCGTCTCCACGCCGCTCCATACTTACAGCCAACTGACCGTCCCCATCCCGCTCTATACCTACAGCCCACTGACTGTCCCGGTGCCCACTCCATACCTACAGCCCACTCACCGTCTCCACGCCGCTCCATACTTACAGCCAACTGACCGTCCCCATCCCGCTCTATACCTACAGCCCACTGACTGTCCCGGTGCCCACTCCATACCTACAGCCCCCATACCTATAGCCCACTAACCGTCCCCACCCCCTCCATACCTACAGCCCACTGACCGTCCCCACTCCACTCCGTACCTACAGCCCACTGACCGTCCCCACCGCACTCCATACCTACAGCCAACTGACCGTCCCCACCCCGCTCCATACCTACAGCCCACTGACCGTCCCCGTCCCCGCTCCATACCTACAGCCCACTGACTGTCCCCACCGTGCTGCCCCCCTCCATCCTGATGTAATTCACGGGAAAACACTGAATAGAAGAAAATGGTGAAAAAATGAGAGGAAAACAGGAAATGAACAGACGGTGCGGAGGAGCTCCAGTTGGATATCCTCCTGCACCACTATCTCGGCCAGAGGATAGGATAATGATTTTTTTCTGATACCTTTGCTGTTTATCCTGTCACCAGCTGTGATTGGAATTGGCTCTGGCCAAGGTGGTACTGTCCAACATTGAGATCATCCCCAGTTTCGCCTGATTGTACATTAGATTAGATTACTAGATTAGATTAGATTAGATTAGATTACTCTCGGCCAGAGGATAGGATAATGATTTTTTTCTGATACCTTTGCTGTTTATCCTGTCACCAGCTGTGATTGGAATTGGCTCTGGCCACGGTGGTACTGTCCAACATTGAGATCATCCCCAGTTTCGCCTGATTGTCTTGAGCCATGTGTGGTCTGCTCCACTATCGTGGGTGTAGATTGAATTGAGAGTATACCTGGATCTGTGGCACTGCCAGACTGTCTCTGGAAACATGATGAACTTCAATCTTGGCAGTGCTGTGTGACTGTGCCAATGTAGCTATCTCATCAGGAGTGTATAACTGCCTTTACTCAAATAAACTTAAAACTACAACACTTCCTTTTAAAATATGGGTCTTCAAACTTGAATTAACTCAGATTTTAATTGAATAGAAATTAAGTCCAACTTAGACCATTAGGCACAGGTCATTCAGCTCATCCAGTCTGCTCTGTCATTCAGCGACATTATGGTGGCTTTGATAATCCTCAACTCCCCTTTCCTGCCTCTTCCCCCAACCTTTGATTCTGTTACTGAGTCCATTTCCCTCCAAGATCTATCCACCTTTTATTAGAAATTGTTCCCCTTGATTATTTCCACCACCCCCACGGTTTCTAACTCATTGCCACCTCCTGTAAGAAACCTGCAGCCGTTCCCTCCCTCCCCCACAGCCAATGAGAACAATTTTTCTTTCGGTTTACTCTAACTTGCATTTTGGAAAGGCAAATTAGAGTCGGACTTATACACTTAATGGTAAGGTCCAGGGAAGTGTTTTCAAACAAAGAGACCTTGGAATGCAGGTTCATAGTTCTTTGAAAGTAGAGTCCCAGATAGACAGGATAGTGAAGAAGGCATTTGGTATGCTTTCCTTTATTGGTCAGTGCATTGATTTTATGGTTAGGAGGGCATGTTGTGGCTGTACAGGACATTGGTTGGGCCACTTTTGGAATACTGTATTCAATTCTGGTCTCCTTACTATAGGGAAGAAGTTATGAAATTTGAAAGGGTACAGAAAGGATTTACAATGATGTTGCCAGGGTTGGGGGGTTTGAGTTGTAGGAAAAGGCTTTCCTGGAGTGTTGGAGGCTGAGGGATGACCTTGTAGAGGGTTATAAATCATGAGGGACATGGATATGGTAAATAGCCAAGTTTTTTTCCCCTGTGAAGGGGAGTCCAAAAGTAGAGGGCATAAATTTAAGATGAGAGGGAAAGATTTAAAAGGGACCAAAGGTGCAGCATTTTCACGCAAAGGGTGGTACGTGTATGGAATGAGCTGCCAGAGGAAGTAATGGAGACTGGTACAATTATAGCATTTAAAAGGCATGTGGATAGGTATATGAATAGGAAGGGTTTGGAGGCATATGGAACTAGATTAATTTAGGAAATCTGTTCGGCATGGACCAAAGGCTCTGTTTCCATGCTGTACGTCTCCTTGACTCTATAACTTGTCATCATCCCACTCACCTCAGTCTCCAGGGAATGACCTCGCAGGGATATTGGTTCTGGTCCCTATGAATGTGTGCCTCCTTCCCCAGAACTATTTCAAGAATCAAAAGCCCTCCACGTTGCACCAGAGTTCAGGCCACAGATCAATCCTCTCTGCCTTTCTATTTCTACTCTCTCTGACGTATGGCAGAGGCTGCTGCCTTCAAGGACTTGTTATTTACCATTTCCTCACTAGCTCCTGAAATTCCAGCGGTAAACCCTCACTCTCTGCCCCATCCATCACTGCTCCCAATATGAAACACCATTTCTGGTTCACTTCCCTCCCCGGCAGAGTTTCCTGGACCACCTTCACAGAACATAGAACATTACAGCGCAGTACAGGCTCTTCAGCCCTCAATGTTGCGCCGTCCTGTCATACCAATCTGAAGCCCATCTAACCTACACTATTCCATGTACGTCCATATGCTTGTCCAATGACATCTTAAATGTACTTAAATTTGGCGAATCTACTACCGTTGCAGGCAAAGCATTCCATACCCTTACTACTCACTGAGTAAAGAAACTACCTCTGACATCTGTCCTATATCTATCACCCCTCAATTTAAAACTATGTCCCCTCGTGCTAGCCATCACCATCAGAGGAAAAAGGCTCTCCCTGCCCACCCTATCTAACCCTCTGATTATCTTATATGTCTCTATAAAGTCGCCTCTCAACCTTCTTATCTCCAACGAAAACAGCCTCAAGTCCCTCAGACCTTCCCTCCATACCAGACAACATCCCAGTAAACCTCCTCTGCACCCTTTCCAAAGCTTCCACATCCTTCTTATAATGCAATGACCAGGCCTGTACACAATACTCCAAGTGCAGCTGTAGCATAACCTCCTGGTTCCGGAACTCGATCCCTCTACTAATAAAAGCTAAAACACTGTATGCCTTCTTAAAAACCCTGTCAATCTGGGTAGCAACTTTCAAGGATCTGTGTATCTGGACACCGAGATCTCTCTGCTCATCTACACTACCAAGAATCTTACCATTAGCCCAGTACTTTGCATTCCAGTTACTCCGACCAAAGTGAATCACCTCACACTTTCCCACATTAAAATCCATTTGCCACCTCTCAGCCCAGCTCTGCAGCTTATCTATGTCTCTCTGTAACCTACAACATCCTTCGTCACTATTCACAACTCCACCGTCCTTAGTGTCGTCTGCAAATTTACTAACCCACCCTTCTAAACCCTCATCCAGGTCGTTTATAAAAATGACGAACAGCAGTGGACCCAACACCGACCCTTGCGGTACACCGCTAGTAACTGGACTCCAGGATGAGCATTTCCCATCTGTCTTCTTTCAGCAAGCCAATTACTGATCCAAACTGCTATATCTCCCACAATCCCATTCCTCCGCATTTTGTACAACAGCCCACTGTGGGGAACCTTATCGAACGCCTTGATGAAATCCATATACACTACATCAAGCAGTTTACTCTCATCTACCTGTTTGGTCACCTTCTCAAAGAACTCAATAAGGTTTGTGAGGCACGACCTACCCTTCACAACACCGTGCTGACTATCCCTAATCAAATTATTCTTTTCTAGATGATTATAAATCTTATCTCTTACAACCTTTCCAACACTTTACCAACAACTGAAGTAAGGCTCACTGGTCTATAATTACCTGGGTTGTCTCTACTCCCCTTCTTGAACAGGGGAACCACATTTGCTATCCACCAGTCTTCTGGCACTATTCCTGTAGACAATGGCGATTTAAAGATCAACGTCAAAGGCACGGCAATCTCCTCCCTAGATCTACAGAGGATCCTAGGATAAATCCCATCTGGTCCCGGGGACTTATCTATTTTCACACTCTGCAGGATTTCTAATACCTCTTCCTTGTGAACCTCAATTCCACCTAGTTTAGTAGCCTGTATCTCAGTATTCTCCTCGACAACGCTGTCGTTTTCTAGAGTGAATACTGTTGAAAAATACTCATTTAGGTCTTCCCCTATCTCCTCTGATCCCACAAACAACTTCCCACTACTATCCTTGATTGGCCCTAATCTTACTCTCGTCATTCTTTTATTCCTTAAATGCCTATAGAAAGCCTTAGGGTTTCCCTGATCCTATCCGCCAACAACTTCTCATGTCTCCTCCTGGCTCTTCTGAGCTCTCTCTTTCGGAGAGCTAATTGTCCAGGGAGCAAGGAGGTGATTCCCCACCCCCATGGACAGCTTATGGTGACAGTCTATCTCCTAAACTATGGGATATCCTACTGACCAATTGCATTTTGGTTCATTGCTGTAGCCTCCTGCGCAGTCCTGTGACTAGAGATGCTATGACCCAGGCTGCACATCTTCAGAATGCTGTCACACCCTGCAGTCTCCATTACCATATTCATTCCGCCTTTGGGAGTGGCCCCTAGGACTCTCCTGCAATTCCTCTCTCTTCCTCCTCTTCTGGATGACCATCCACTTTCCTGAACAGCTCCTGGCTGAGGTCCGGCCCTCCTGATGAAATGTCCAAACCAGGAAACTCTCAGTTAAATTGCTGCTCCAGTTCTGGGAATCCCATTCCTATTTCTGTAACTTGTTTAAACTCTGTATTGTTATCCTACCCTGCCTCCCACAATTCTGCAATCATGCTTTCTACTGCTACCTTTTTCAGACCATTCCTTTTTCTTAACAGAACAGTTATCCCTCTTCCTGCATTGCCCCAAGTTCTGTCACTCACTAAACTCCCCATGCTCAGTATGTTGTTCAAGGGGTTCCTCTGAAGACCCTTCGGATAATGTTAGCAAAAGCCTTATGGGTTTATACCAGCAGAAATTCCACATACCTGAGACAGCGCATGCTGCCAGTCACTCCCAGTTCAAAATAACTTACATGGCAATTGTCGCTAACCAGCGGTGTCCACCATTGTCTCAAACTCTGAAAGGAACTACAGATTAAGGTTAAAGTGAAGTTAAAAGCAAAACTTAAGTTTATAAAGAGATTATTATTTCAATGCACTCTTGGGATGTAGGCAATTAGCTCTGTCCATTTGCTGTGCTCTTGGTTACAGACAGGCAAATCGTACATTGATATTGGCTGGGATGGAAGGAGAAGAAGGTTTCCATAAATATCCTTCTATGGAGAGGGTTTTCCATGTGGAGCATGTCCTCCTCCCTCTGTATAACAGCTCCCCAACTCTCACTCCCCAAGATGCACATCCACTGTAGTCCCCTTCATATATCAAGATCCTTTGTGTTTGCAGAATAGTTTCAAACTACTGCATTAGCACAGGGCGTCCATTAATTGTTTGCAGCAAAAGAAAATCTAAGGCACCTCATCTGAAAGCTGCACGTACTTTAATTGACTCGAGTGATTTAAAGGTGAGGCGGAGCTCGGGGGGGGCGCAGGTCGGGGGAAGGAATAATAGTGTGGCAGCCCCTTTTAGGAGCTAACAGCGATCTCTCTATGATGAAGACACCATGTTACCTGCACCACAACAGTCCAAAATGGCAGAACTGTTTGGTGACAACATCTGACTGGTTTCCCACATCCAACAACAGTCTACACTGTGAAAGAGGTCCTGTCGGAGAGTGTTATAAATGTGGAATCCCAGGGCAGCAGCAATGCTATTGAGTCAAACTCTGGTGTCATGGAAACAGGGGTTGGCCATACGCCTCACGATTTAGTATGCTGTATACCTCCACTCCCTAGAGACACACTGTCTGCCTTCCATCAGACAGAGAGAGCTTAGATATCTCACAGGGCAAAGGCAACAAGGTGCATTTATAAAAGGCTCTGAGTGGGACATGTGCAGCCTACTAGTGAGGAGTGAGTGTAAGGTATAGGGTAAGATATGTACAG
>NW_025212446.1:25308-26755 GCF_004010195.1 Chiloscyllium plagiosum | reverse complement strand
CTATCATGGAGGAGAAAGTGAGGACGACAGATGCTGGAGATCAGAGCTGAAAAATGTGATGCTGTAAAAGCGCAGCAGGTCAGACAGCATCAAACGACCAGGAGAATCGACGTTTCTGGCATGAGCCCTTCTTCAGGAGTGAGGAAAGTGTGCCAAGCCGGCTAAGATAAAAGGTAGGGGAGAGGGGCTTGGGGGAGGGGAGTAGGAAATGCAATAGGTGGAAGGAAGTTAAGGTGAGGGTGATAGGCCGGAGAGAAGGTGTGGCGGAGAGGTCAGGAACAAGATTGCAGGTCAAGAAGGTGGTGCTGAGTCCGAGGGTTGGGACTGAGATAAGGTGGGGGGAGGGGAAATGAGGAAGCTGAAGAAATCTCCATTCATCCCTTGTGGTTGGAGAGTTCCTAGGCGGAAGGTGAGGCGCTCTTTCTCCTGCCGTCGTGTTGCCATGGTCTGGCGATGGAGGATGCCAAGGACCTGCATGTCAATAGACAATAGACAATAGACAATAGACAATAGGTGCAGGAGTAGGCCATTCAGCCCTTCGAGCCTGCACCGCCATTCAATATAATCATGACTGATCATTCCTAATCAGTATCCTGTTCCTGCCTTATCTCCATAACCCTTGATTCCACTATCTTTGAGAGCGATATCCAACTCCTTCTTAAATGAATCCAGAGAGTGGGCCTCCACTGCCCTCTGGGGCAGAGCATTCCACACAGCCACCACTCTCTGGGTGAAGAAGTTTCTACTGAGCTCTGTCCTAAATGGTCTACCCCGTATTTTTAAGTTGTGTCCTCAGGTTCGGCACTCACCCATCAGTGGAAATAGGTTTCCTACTGCCAGAGTGTCCAATCCTTTCATAATCTTATACGTCTCAATCAGATCCCATCTCAATCTTCGAAACTCAAGATTTCGCTTGAGTCTTTCAGTGTAAGGTAAACCCAGTCGCTTCAGTCTTTCAGTGTAAGGTAATCCTGCCATTCCAGGAATTGACCTCGTGAACCTACGCTGCACTCCTCAATAGCCAAAATGCCTTTTCTCAAATTTGGAGACCAGAACTGCACACAGTACTCCAGGTGTGGTCTCACCAGGGCCCTGTACAGCTGCAGAAGCAACTCTTTGCCTCTATACTCAATTCCTCTTGTTATGAAGGCCAGCATGCTATTAGCCTTCTTCACTACCTGCTGTACCTGCATGCTTGCCTTCATTGACTGGTGTACAAGAACACCCAGATCTCTCTGTACTGCCCCTTTACATAAATTGATTCCATTGAGGTAGTAGTCTGCATTCCTGTTCTTGCTACCAAAGTGGATAACCATACATTTATCCACATTAAACTGCATCTGCCATGCATCTGCCCACTCACCTAACTTGTCCAGGTCACCCTGTAAAATCCTAACATCCTCATCACATTTCACCCAGCTTTGTATCATCAGCAAATTTGCGAATG
>NW_025212446.1:21477-25121 GCF_004010195.1 Chiloscyllium plagiosum | reverse complement strand
GTGTGGAGGAGCGGGAAGTGGAGGAGATGCGGTGGAGGGCATTGTCAATCACGTCTGGGGGAAATTGCGGTCTTTGAAGAAGGAGGCCATCTGGGTTGTTAAGTATTGGAATTGGTCCTCCTGGGAGCAGATGCGGTGGAGGCGAAGGAATTGGGAATATGGGATGGCGTTTTTACAGGGGGCAGGTTGAGAGGAGGTGTAGTCTAGGTAGTTGTGGGAGTCGGTCCGTTTATAGTAAATGTCTGTGTTGAGTCGGTCGCCCGACATACAAATGGAGAGGACGAGGAAGGGGAGCGAGGAATCTGAGATGGTCCAGGTAAATTTGAGGTCGGGGTGGAAGGTGTTAGTAAAGTGGATGAACTGTTCAACCTCCTCTTGGGAGCACGAGGCAGCGCCGATACAGTCATCGATGTAGTGGAGGAAAAGGTGGGGGGATGGTGCCAGTGGAGGTGCGGAAGATGGACTGTTCCACATTTCCTATGAAGAGGCAGGCACAGCTGGGGCCCATGCGGTTACCCATGACTACTCCTACGGTTTGGAGGAAGTGGGAAGATTGGAAAGAGAAGTTGTTCAGAATGAGGGCCAGTTCAGTCTGTCGAAGGAGGGTATCAGTGGAAGGGTACTGGTTGGTACGGCGGGAAAGGAAGAAGTGGCGAGTTTGAGTCCTTCGTGATGGGGGATGGTGGTGTATAGGGACTGGATGTCCATGGTGAAGATAAGGCGTTGGGGGCCGGTAAAGCGAAAATCATGGAGGAGGTGGTGGACGTGGGTCGTGTCCTGAAGGTAGGTGGGGAGTTCTTGTTCTAAGGGGGACAGGACCGTGTCGAGATATACAGAGATGAATTCAGTGGGGAAGGATCAGGCTGAGACAATGGGTCAGCCGGGGCAGTCAGGTTTGTGGATTTTGGGCAGGAGGTAGAAACGGGCGGTGCGTGGTTGTGGGACTATGAGGTTGGAGGCAGTGGATGGGAGATCCCCTGAGGAGATGAGGTTATGGATGGTCTGGGAGATGATGGTTTGATGGTGGTAGATGGGGTCATGGTCAAGTGGGCAGTAGGAGGAGGTGTCCAGGAGCTGGCATTTAGCCTCAGCGGTGTAAGATTGGTGCGTCAAACTACCACCGCGCCTCCCTCCATTCCAACCCCAGTCTCACTATCAAACCAACGTGCAGCCCTCCACTCCCTCCGTTCCAATCCCAACTTCACGATCAAACTGTCCAACCTCTCATTCTCGCAAAGTGCAGCCCTCCACTCCTTCCGTTCCAACCCCAACCTCACTATCAAACCGGCCCATCCTCTGACGACCCCTTCTCCCGCCTCGAACACACCCCAACCACCTGGACAACCCGTGCTGGCCTCTTACCCGCCCTTGATTTCTTCATAGCCAACTGCCACAGTGACATTAGTCGCCTCAAACTGTCCACCCCTCTCACCCAATCCAACTTCTCACCCTCGCAACGTGCAGCTCTCTACTCCTTCCGGTCAAACCCCAAACTCACTATCAAACCAGCGCTCCACCTCCTCCATGATTGTCGTTTCCCCGGCCCCTAACGCCTTATCTTCACATGGACATCCAGTCCCTGTACACCTCCATCCTCCATCACGAAGGACTCAAAGACCTCCGCTTCTGCCTTTCCCGCCCTACCTACCAGTACCCTTCCACTAACGCCCTCCTTCGACTGACAGAAATAGTCCTCACTCTGAACAACTTCTCTTTCCAATCCTCCCACTTCCTCCAAACCAAAGGAGTAGCCATGGGAACCTGTATGGGCCCCAGCTATGCCTGGCTCTTCGTAGGATATGTGGAGCAGTCCATCTTCCGCAGCTACACTGGCACCACCCCCCACCCCCAGCTTTTCCTCCTCTACATCGATGACTGTTTCTGCGCTGCTTCCTGTTCCCACGCCCGGGGGAGGGGGGGGGGAGGGTTGAACAGTTCATCCACTTTACCAGCACCTTCCACTTCGACCTCCCCCCACCCCCAGCTTTTCCTCCTCTACATCGATGACTGTTTCTGCGCTGCTTCCTGTTCCCACGCCCGGGGGAGGGGGGGGGGTTGAACAGTTCATCCACTTTACCAGCACCTTCCACTTCGACCTCAAATTTACATGGAACGTTTCAGACTGCTTCCTCCACTTCCCAGGGGGAGGTGTGGGCGCAAGTTTTGCATGTCTTGCAGTTGTAAGGGAAGGTGCCGAGAGTGGAGGTTGGGTTGGTGGGGTGTGGGAACCTGACGAGGGAGTGGTCTTTCTGGAACGCTGATAGGGGTGTGGAGGGAAATATATCCTTGGTGGTGGGGTCTGTTTGGAGGTGGCGGAAATGATGACGGATGATGCGATGTATATGGAGGTTGGTGGGGTGGTAGGTGAGGACCAGTGGGGTTCTGTTCTGGTGGCGATTGGGAGGGCGGGGTTCAAGTGCAGAGGAGCGGGAAGTGGAGGAGATGCTGTGGAGAGCATCGTCGACCACGTCAAGGGGGAAATTGCGGTCTTTGAAGACGGAGGCCATCTGGGTTGTTAGGTATTGGAACTGGTCCTCCTGGGAGCAGATACGGCGGAGGCGAAGGAATTGGGAATATGGGATGGCGTTTTTACAGGGGGCAGGTTGAGAGGAGGTGTAGTCTAGGTAGTTGTGGGAGTCGGTCGGTTTATAGTAAATGTCTGTGTTGAGTCGGTCGCCCGACATACAAATGGAGAGGACGAGGAAGGGGAGCGAGGAGTCTGAGACGGTCCAGGTAAATTTGAGGTCGGGGTGGAAGGTGTTAGTAAAGTGGATGAATTGTTCAACCTCCTCTTGGGAGCACGAGGCAGCGCCGATACAGTCATCGATGTAGTGGATGAAAAGGTGGGGGGATGGTGCCAGTGGAGGTGCGGAAGATGGACTGTTCCACATTTCCTATGAAGAGGCAGGCACAGCTGTGGCCCATGCGGTTAGCCATGGCTACTCCTATGGTTTGGAGGAAGTGGAAGATTGGAAAGAGAAGTTGTTCAGAATGAGGGCCAGTTCAGTCTGTCGAAGGAGGGTATCAGTGGAAGGGTACTGGTTTGTACGGCGGGAAAGGAAGAAGTGGCGAGTTTGAGTCCTTCGTGATGGGGGATGGAGGTGTATAGGGACTGGATGTCCGTGGTGAAGATAAGGCGTTGGGGGCCGGTGAAGCGAAAATCATGGAGGATGTGGTGGACGTGGGTCGTGTCCTGAAGGTAGGTGGGGAGTTCTTGTTCTCAGGGGGACAGGACCGTGTCGAGATATACAGAGATGAATTCAGTGGGGAAGGATCAGGCTGAGACAATGGGTCGGCCGGGGCAGTCAGGTTTGTGGATTTTGGGCAGGAGGTAGAAACGGGCGGTGCGTGGTGTGGGGACTATGAGGTTGGAGGCAGTGGATGGGAGATCCCCTGAGGAGATGAGGTTATGGATGGTCTGGGAGATGATGGTTTGATGGTGGTAGATGGGGTCATGGTCAAGTGGGCAGTAGGAGGAGGTGTCCAGGAGCTGGCATTTAGCCTCAGCGGTGTAAGATTGGTGCGTCAAACTACCACCGCGCCTCCCTCCATTCCAACCCCAGTCTCACTATCAAACCAACGTGCAGCCCTCCACTCCCTCCGTTCCAATCCCAACTTCACGATCAAACTGTCCAACCTCTCAT